>NC_056732.1:139316832-139406832 GCF_019279795.1 Protopterus annectens
GTGATTTATTAAATACAATCCCTTGTTGATCCATTTTATCAAAATGTTGTAGAAATGTATTTGAAATTTGAAAAATAGATCTCCAAAATTTCAGTTCTGCCATAGTCAGAGGTTTCTCTACCTCTTAGTCAGTTGTTCTGTAAAGTATTGCTAGTAATATGCTTATAGTAACGACTCTAATATTGCTGGAGAAGTGGTACTTTCACAGTTTTCACTTCTGATATATGTGATGATTTCTGAATAATGCAGCTGGTTGTGCCATGCACTTTATCACTTCCTTGTGCAAGATTTGTTAGCGCCATTGCTGCGTTGATTTCTCTCCAGTATGTTTCATCTTTTCCCTTTTTAGTTGTTGAGCTAGGATTGAATACAAAACAATTAGACTAGTCTTCCAAACAACTAGAAGAAAGTTAAGTAGCTGTATATATCTAGATTCATCTGTCTCTTCTTACTTTTCTATTGATACTGCCTTAAACAGTGAAAGTCAATTTCTGCAGCTGGAAAGATATGCAAGTTGAGTCATTTAAAGTAGGAAATTCTGTTTTATTATTAATAAACTTGGATGGAAAACTATTAACTTCTGTCACATGATAAGCTTAAAACTTAATGAAGTCACGTAGCAGAAAACGATCAAACAACGATTCTTTACTATAAAAAATATGTTCTGGATCTCTAGATAACATACTATTTGTTTGTCTGTCTATCTATCTATTTGTGTAAGTATATATGTGTCCAGAAGTCCCAATCCAATTACAAGGAGCAAAGGAACTCAGCACTTTTTGTTGCAATAATTAGGTTGCAGTAATTAGCTTAACAGCACATCACTAAAATGGTGTGTGATGAATATGTTTGTCAGCTTCGGTAACATATAGACATTCCTTACCTACATTTTTTTTCTTTTCAAACCTGCATTTTATTTATTATTTTTTTTTTTTATAAAAACAAGCTTTATTCTTTCCAACCATTAAAATGTAACACCAAGCAGTACAAAGTTTCCAACAGTTAACATGATACAGACGACAGAATTGAACATTGCAAAAAAAAAAAAAAAAAAAAAAAAAAAAAACAAGTATGAATGTGCACGGCCAAGAGTAATACTGACTATGAATGTGTATGGCCAAGAGTAATACTGAGCACAATTAAAGCTAAGAAAATTTGATCCAACTACCAGCCATAAAGCATGCAAGATGTTACTAGTCAATGATTTAAAACAAAAAGAGGGATTGTGATTTATTCCACCACTCTATATCTAATTGTGGATTTGACCAGGATTTTAAATTTTAAGCAAGGCTATGCATAGCCATGACCCAGTTAGCAGGTATATTTTTCCAATATTTAAAGATAATTACTGTCAAAGTGAGAACAACATTTTGGATCCAAAAATGCACCAGCACTGGTAATGGGAAGTCAGGGTCTTTAGTACCCAATAACCAAAAGGCTGCATTATGTGGCCCCCAGTGCCGAATTGTAACAACTTATGTGATAGCTTGAAAAGTGGTAGTCCATAATGGGGAAACCGTTCCACAACTCCATAGTATTTGGAAATAATCAGATTCCTGGGAGCTATACCTACAACATTGTAAAGATATTTCAGGTCATTTTTTGACCAGTTGACAATGGGAAAGTTACCAACAATGCAGCCATTTAAGCATGGCAAAATCTAACGGCACAGGGATTCACGGGGTCTGTTAACTGCTCCACACAAGACTCCCATACAGAGTCTTGAATATCTAACTTTAGAGTTGTGGCCCATTTGGCTTTTAAATCCCAAATAACTGATACAGATGATTCAAATATAAGCCAGTAAAGTGTTGCTAATTTATTTTGTGATTGTCCTACCTGAGAATGGAGATTTACTTGAAAAAAAAGATTGAGTAACAACAACATCTAGACTGCCAATAACTGTCTATGGAACTTGATCACTGCCTTTAACTGAAGAAATTGCCACCAACTACAGTACAGTTGTGGACACGTCTCCTTCATGGCCATGAAAGACAGGAAGGAATTAAGGTCTTGAGTGCAAATAACCTTAACAAAAAGAATCCCACATTAGATTCAGTTGGGCCATCATAACATCTTTTTGTTCATGGCCAATAGCTCATTCAGCCACAATAGGGATACTAGTGTGAGATATGGGAGGAGGTGTGGGTTGGTCCAGGCACAAGATAAGAGCCAGGTTTCCTCTCCACTGTGGTCCCAAACATTGTAAGAGGAACTTCATCAGGCCACCAGGGAATGTAGGTGCTATAACAGGAGCTCTGAAATTAATATTACCCAGATGGAGGAGGTGTTCATTCTGGCTTAGTTAGGTATAATCCTAATACAACAATACCATATTCTCTCTGATCCAGTAACCCAGATCCTCCCAATTTCCTTGAAAGTATGAGGCATCTGCAGCTCACTCTGGCATAATTCCTTTGTTATAAAAATGCCCCTATGTATGCATTACAGTGAGATATGACATTAGGATTAATTGCCTGGGGGATGTGGTGCAAAACTAAAAGAACCTTAAAGAAAACATATATTTTAATTACCCGAATTCTGGTGAGAAATGGTAGGAGTTTGAGGTTATGTTGTTGAAGCTGCACTTTTATATTCCTAAATGTCTCAGCTGTATTTTTTATCTACCATACAATGTATTTCCAGATACATGAGAACCCCTAAATACCTACATTCTCCCACCACTTTAACAGGGAGTGTGTTCAGTAAGGTCAAAGCATTGTAGGTTCCTTTTGCTAAAGGGAAAATTGTGGATTTGTTGGTATTAATTTGTAGCCCTGTATATTTGGCAGAGTACTGAAAAAAGATAAGCATACGGCAGACTTTATCCTCAGGGTTAGATATCCAAACTGCACAATCATCACCAAATCAAAAGGCAAGAGGAAAATAAATCCCCTTTAGGCTAATTCTACTAGCTGCACACTGTGACTGTAGGCATAGGTCGAGTGTGAATACATAGACTGAGTACACTGTGACTGTAGACATAGGTCGAGTGTGAATACAAAGACTGAGTACACTGTGACTGTAGGCATAGGTTGAGTGTGAATATTTAGACTGAGTACACTGAGACTGTAGGAACAGGTCGAGTGTGAATACATAGACTGAGTACACTGTGACTGTAGGCACAGGTCGAGGGTGAATACATAGACTGAGTACACCATGACTGTAGGCATAAGTCGAGTCTGAATACACAGATTGAGCACACTGTGACTGTAGGCATAGGTCGAGTGTGAATAAATAGACTGAGTACACTTTGACGGTAGGTATAGGTCGAGTGTGAATACATAGACTGAGTACAATGTGACTATAGGCATAGGTCGAGTGTGAATGAATAGACCGAGTACAGTGTGACTGTAGGCATATGTCGAGTGTGAATACATAGACTGAGTACAGTGTGACTGTAGGCATAGGTCGAGTGTAAATACATAGACTGAGTACACTGTGACTGTAGACATAGGTCAACTGTGAATACATAGACTGAGTACACTGTGACTGAAAGCATAGGTTGAGTGTGAATACATAGACTGAGTACACTGTGACTGTAGGCATAGGTGAGTGTGAATACATAGACTGAGTACACTGTGACTGTAGGCATAGATCAAGTGTGAACACATAGACTGAGTACAATGTGACTGTAGACATAGGTCGAGTGTGAATACATAGACTGAGTACACTGTGACTGTAGGTATAGGTCGAGTGTGAATACATAGACTGAGTACACTGTGACTGTAAGCGTAGGTCGAGTGTGAATACATAGACTGAGTACACTGTGACTGTAGGCATAGGTCGAGTGTGAATACATAGACTGAGTGCACTGTGACTGTAGGCACAGATCGAGTGTGAATACATAGACTGAGTGCACTGTGACTGTAGGCACAGATCGAGTGTGACTACATAGACTGAGTAAACTGTGACTGTATGCACAGGTCGAGTGTGAATACATAGACTGAGTACACTGTGACTGTAGGCATAGGTCGAGTGTGAATACATAGACTGAGTACACTGTGACTGTAGGCACAGGTCGAGTGTGAATACATAGACTGAGTACACTGTGACTGTAGGCATAGGTCGAGTGTGAATACACAGACTGAGCACACTGTGACTGTAGGCATAGGTGGAGTGTGAATGCATAGACTGAGTACAGTGTGACTGTAGGCATACGTCGAGTGTGAATACATAGACTGAGTACACTGTGACTGTAGGCATAGGTTGAGTGTGACTACATAGACTGAGTACACTGTGACTGTAGGCACAGATCGAGTGTGAATACATAGACTGAGTACACTGTGACTGTAGGCATAGGTCGAGTGTGAATACACAGACTGAGCACACTGTGACTGTAGGCATAGGTCGAGTGTGAATACATAGACTGAGTACACTTTGACTGTACGCATAGGTCGAGTGTGAATGCAAAGACTGAGTACGGTGTGACTGTAGGCATACGTCGAGTGTGAATACATAGACTGAGTAGACTGTGACTGTAGGCATAGGTCGAGTGTGAATACATAGACTGAGTACACTGTGACTGTAGGCATAGATTGAGTATGAATACATAGACTGAGTACACTGTGACTGTAGGCAGAGGTCAAGTGTGAATACATAGACTGAGTACACTGTGACTGTAGGCATAGGTCGAGTGTGAATACACAGACTGAGCACACTGTGACTGTAGGCATAGGTCGAGTGTGAATACATAGACTGAGTACACTGTGACTGTAGGCATAAGTCGAGTGTGAATACATAGACTGAGTACACTGTGGCTGTAGGCATAGGTCGAGTGTGAATACATGGACTGAGTACACTGTGACTGTAGGCATAGGTCGAGTGTGAATACATAGACTGAGTACACTGTGACTGTAGGCATAGGTCGAGTGTGAATACATAGACTGAGTGCACTGTGACTGTAGGCACAGGTCGTGTGTGAATACATAGACTGAGTACACTGTGACTGTAGGCATAGGTCGAGTGTGAATACATAGACTGAATACACTGTGACTGTAGGCATAGGTCGAGTGTGAATACATAGACTGAATATACTGTGACTACAGGCATAGGTCGAGTGTGAAAATATAGACTGAGTACACTGTGACTGTAGGCATAGATCAAGTGTGAATACATAGACTGAGTACACTGTGACTGTAGGCACAGGTCGAGTGTGAATACATAGACTGAGTACACTGTGACTGTAGGCATAGGTCGAGTGTGAATACACAGACTGAGCACACTGTGACTGTAGGCATAGGTGGAGTGTGAATGCATAGACTGAGTACAGTGTGACTGTAGGCATACGTCGAGTGTGAATACATAGACTGAGTACACTGTGACTGTAGGCATAGGTTGAGTGTGACTACATAGACTGAGTACACTGTGACTGTAGGCACAGATCGAGTGTGAATACATAGACTGAGTACACTGTGACTGTAGGCATAGGTCGAGTGTGAATACACAGACTGAGCACACTGTGACTGTAGGCATAGGTCGAGTGTGAATACATAGACTGAGTACACTTTGACTGTACGCATAGGTCGAGTGTGAATGCAAAGACTGAGTACGGTGTGACTGTAGGCATACGTCGAGTGTGAATACATAGACTGAGTAGACTGTGACTGTAGGCATAGGTCGAATATGAATACATAAACTGAGTATACTGTGACTGTAGGCATAGGTCGAGTGTGAATACATAGACAGAGTTCAGTGTGACTGTAGGCATACATCGAGTGTGAATACATAGACTGAGTACAATGTGACTATAGGCATAGGTCAAGTGTGAATGCATAGACCGAGTACAGTGTGACTGTAGGCATACGTCGAGTGTGAATACATAGACTGAGTACACTGTGACTGTAGGCATAGGTCGAGTGTGAATGCATAGACCGAGTACAGTGTGACTGTAGGCATACATCGAGTGTGAATACATAGACTGAGTACAGTGTGACTGTAGGCATAGGTCGAGTGTAAATACATAGACTGAGTACACTGTGACTGTAGACATAGGTTGACTGTGAATACATAGACTGAGTACACTGTGACTGAAGGCATAGGTCAAGTGTGAATACATAGACTGAGTACACTGTGACTGTAGGCATAGGTGAGTGTGAATACAAAGACTGAGTACACTGTGACTGTAGGCATAGGTCGAGTGTGAATACATAGACTGAGTACACTGTGACTGTAGGCATAGGTCGAGTGTGAATATGTAGACTGAGTACACTGTGACTGTAGGCATAGGTCGAGTGTGAATACGTAGACTGAGTACACTGTGACTGTAGGCATAGGTCGAGTGTGAATACATAGACTGAGTACAGTACACTGTGACGGTAGGCATAGGTTGATTGTGAATACATAGACTGTGTACACTGTGATGGTAGGCATAGGTCGAGTGTGAATACATAGACTGAATACACTGTGACTATAGGCATAGGTCGAGTGTGAATATATAGACTGAGTACACTGTGACTGTAGGCATAGATCAAGTGTGATTACATAGACTGAGTAGGCATAGGTCGAGTGTGAATACATAGACTGAGTACACTGTGACTGTAGGCATAGATTGAGTGTGAATACATAGACTGAGTTCACTGTGACTGTAGGCAGAGGTCAAGTGTGAATACATAGACTGAGTACACTGTGACTGTAGGCATAGGTCGAGTGTGAATACATAGACTGAGTACACTGTGACTGTAGGCATAAGTCGAGTGTGAATACATAGACTGAGTACACTGTGGCTGTAGGCATAGGTCGAGTGTGAATACATGGACTGAGTACACTGTGACTGTAGGCATAGGTCGAGTGTGAATACATAGACTGAGTACACTGTGACTGTAGGCATAGGTCGAGTGTGAATACATAGACTGAGTGCACTGTGACTGTAGGCACAGGTCGTGTGTGAATACATAGACTGAGTACACTGTGACTGTAGGCATAGGTCGAGTGTGAATACATAGACTGAATACACTGTGACTGTAGGCATAGGTCGAGTGTGAATACATAGACTGAATATACTGTGACTACAGGCATAGGTCGAGTGTGAAAATATAGACTGAGTACACTGTGACTGTAGGCATAGATCAAGTGTGAATACATAGACTGAGTAGGCATAGGTCGAGTGTGAATACATAGACTGAGTACACTGTGACTGTAGGCATAGATCGAGTGTGAATACATGGACAGAGTACACTGTGACTGTAGGCACAGGTTGAGTGTGAATACATAGCCTGAATACACTGTGACTGTAGGCATAGGTCGAGTGTGAATACATAGACTGAGTAAAGTGTGACTGTAGGTATAGGTTGAGTGTGACTACATAGACTGAGTACACTGTGACTGTAGGCATAGGTCGAGTGTGAATACACAGACTGAGTACACTGTGACTGTAGGCATAGGTCGAGTGTGAATACACAGACTGAGTACACTGTGACTGTAGGCATAGGTCAAGTGTGAATACATAGACTGAGTACGAATACTGCTAGCACAAAAAGGAGTGGGGAAATAGGATAGCTTTGTCATGTAACTTGGTAATGGGGAAGGGATCTAATATAGTTTTGTTACTTAAGATATGCGCTGTTGAAATGATGCATAAAAGTTTACACCAGTCAATAAAAGTTGGTGGAAATTCAGTCTTTGACAGCACTTACCAAATAAATTCTCAATGGATACAGTCAAAGGTTTTGCTGAAGTCTATTTACAACTCTGTTGTTCGTTTCTCATAGCGACTAGACAGTATTTGCATGTTTAATCAGTAATGAACCAAATCTGAGCTACTTGCTGACCCATTTATAAAGTCCAAGTGATTCTGTACCACTAAGCTAGGCAGTTCTTTCTACAGCCTGTTGGCCAGAAGCTTAGCAAATATTTTAATATTCAACTGTAACAAAGAAATAGGCTGATAATTGGCCAGGTCCAGTGGGTCCTTTGTTGGCTTTGAAAACATCAGTACTTTTGCACAACACAAATCTAGTTGAAAGTAATCTCTAGAGATTGAAATTGGTTCTACAACAGATTTACCACCGCTTCCTTAATACACTGGCAAAATTATGCTGGAACACCATCTAACCCCAGTGCCTTGCCTATGGCCATGGAATTAATGACAGGGCAATTTTCCCCTAGGGCTATACATTTGTTTAGACTATTAACCTGTTTAGCTAACAGAATATGGAAGTCAAATTCACCCCACCAGTGTTCAGTTTTAATCATTTCCCATTTACCTTAACTTTGACAAAGTTCTTGGACAAAGCGTTTGTCAATTGCCTCCAAATTTACCAAAACAATTCCAAACCTGTCCTTAATTGCCCCTATAGCTAACTCTTGATGATGTACCTTGCAATTCACAGCCAATAACTTATTCTAGGTAGTTCCTTTTGCCCAGTAGAATAGATGCCACCTTTCCCACTTAGTTGCTAGGTTGGCATACAAAAACAGTTTGTATTGTTTCTTAAGATGAACAGGCTCCCTAAATGATGTGTTGCTATGACTACCTTCTCTTTTGACAACAGACTCCAGCTCCACAATACACAGTTCCCATGATGTTTGTATCCTGTCCTGTTAATACCTCTTCCTACATATGTACTCCATGATTCATTGCCAGCATTGCCATTTCAAATTATCCCAGACTCTGTGCAATCCTAATGAAGTGATAACATATTCCTCCCAAAAAGGTGAAACTCATCTCAGCTATTCCCTGAATGGTTGTTGCTTTAGCAATAGGGGATCCATTCTCCAAGGTTTGTGGACACTACAATAAGCCTAGAGACTAAGCATAAATGTGATCATGGCATGATCTGAAAATCTGACTGGTACAACAGATGTCTCTATAAATCTATACAGATCCTTGTGATTAGCTAACCACATATCAAGCCTACTGGCCATTCCCCCTGTGCCGATATAGATATAATCGTTGATGGATGGATACTGAACGCTGCATATCTCAACCAAATTCGGGTCTTGCATACCCTTGATATGTGCCTAATCCTTCCTGCTGGAAGGTAGTTCCCTATTAGTCTATCACTACATTAAAGTCCCTCCCCCAATTAATATCATGTATTCCTTATACCAGAATTCCATGATTACTTAAAACATATTTGTAACCAGGGATGGGTCATCCTCATTTGGACTGCAAAAGTTAGCCAATATTACCAAGCCCGGCCCAGGACTTAGCAACAGGACTTCCCATCTACCTGCTGCATTGGTATGTGTATGAATTACCCTCCATCTTAAACTCTCGCACAACAAAATCACTACACTTCTGTTAGCAGAGGCACAAGATGTGTGCCACATCTCAGCTCATTTAGCAAATACAGCCTTCATAAATTTCTTATTTACCATGATTTCCTGTAATAAGATAAAATGTTGCTTATGTTTACACAAGTATGAAATGATTGCCTTTATCCTCCATGGAGTAACCATCCCTTTCATATTCTAACCAACTCCCCTAAACATGACATCACTTAATGTGTCTCTCTGTGGAGAGGTGGCTTTGTAATGTAATGCCCTTAAATGACCATTAAAAGCCTGCATATGTAGCACTATGGACTCATTCAAAATAACTCAATATTTTCCATCTTCTCTCAGCTGCACTGCTGGGCATGAGTTCATATGAACCATTGATGTACATGTAATTGCAACTATGTTGGTGTCTCTGTTACTGCCTCACTCTATATTGTGTCTCTGTTAATGCTTCACTCTATATATTGTGCACACTGTTACTTGAATTTGTATTTGTTTTCTATATAATTAATATTGTTAGCTTTGTTAGCATTTGTTACTGTTTTAGAGCTTTTCTCCCCAGGCCTCCACTGAAAACAGGCTCCTGGCCCAGTTGGACACTACCCGGTTAACAAATGTAATAAATAAATAAGTAAATAAATAGAGATATCAACAGAACAGAAACAACAACTGCAATCAAATTACTACAACAAAAACAAACCAATGTAACAGTGTGAAACCCCTAATTAGACTGATCCACCATAGATAAATATGCAAGAAACCTTCTAATGTGACTATTAGGTTCATACATTCATAGATGTTTACTAGGCTAGCAACCACAAGGGCCTTCTTAAGCCTAGCCATACATCCAAAATCTCTAAAAAGTTGTGTTAACCTTGATAAGTGTAAGCAGAGGCTTAGGAGGTTAAACATTTACAAGCAGGGGCCTGGAAGATGAACCATTTACACGCTGCCTGTGTCCATTAGAGGCATAGGTGCCAAACCAGGGATGAATTTCTTGTTCCCTATCCAATTGTCCAAATTACTTTTGAGTTGGGTTAGGGAGGAGCTCTGCTTCACATGGATGGAGAGCCTATTCCATAGCCGGGGTAGTCTCAGGGATATATACCTGTCTCTCCAGAAGATCCTATTTATATCACAGGCAAGGTTTAAGACTTTAGAACAGGTAATTCTGGTGCTGTTTGTTTTGTGGATATGCAGGAGGTCCATCAGAGTGGGGTCTGAAAATGGCCTGTATGACAGGCATAGCTCTCCCCTCAGCAGCCTGTAGGAGACAGAAAACAGGAACAGAGCCTTGAGGCAGTCTGCATAGGACATGTTACTTACACCCTATATTCTTTTAGTGAGGAATCTCTGTGGACATTACAATTATTGTCTATGCCTGGTTAGGTGCATAGCAAAACTGGCACAGGTCTGATGAATGCCGAATACAGTGGAACAGTGACTTCCTTGGACTTATATGCCATACCTTTGTTTACAAGTTGCACAACATTGAATGATTTTCTCATATTGCAGACACATGATGGTCAAAGGCTAGATTTCTGTCTATGTGTGTCCCCAAGTCCCTGACTACTGGATCATCTCTTAGGGGTGTGTTGTCAATATAACAGCTATCATGGATAGATGATTTCCCGAAGGATACTATTATGCATTTATTAGCATTTAGTTTTAGTCCATGACTCTGGAACAGTTGTTTGTATCAACCTTTCCTGGAGAACATTTGTGTCAGTGTGTGATTCAATGACAGCTCCTAATTTGCAATCATCTGTAAATTTATTCAGCCTGAGGCCATTGACATTGGCCTTGACTTCAGAGAAGTAAATGCCAAAAAGAAGCAGTCCCAGGATCAATCCTTGAGGGACTCCGCTAGTGACTGGCCTCTTTGTAGAGATGGTCTCCCCAGTTCTAACTTCCTGGCTCTTATCTGTCAGCCAGCTGGCTATCCACTGGGTTACACAAGGGTTTGTACCTAACCTCTTAAGTTTGTCAACAATGCCTGAGTGGGTGATTGAGTTGGGGATTGTGTTAAATGCCTTGGCCAGGTCAAGGTAGGCAGTGTAAAACATATTGCCCTCATTCATTGCTTTGGTGACCTTCTCAAAGAAGTCCAAAACCTACCCTTGATGAAACCAAATTGGGTGGGGTCCAATATCTGGAGGTTTTCTGTGTCATTATCAATTATTTCCATGATAATTCTTTCCATGGCTTTGCGTATGAGATTAGTGAGACTTATGGGTCTGTAGTTTCCAGGGTCTGTAGATAGCCCACCTTTGTGCAGAGGGATAACTGTTGCTATTCTCCATTCCTGAAGAATGAAGCCTGCTTCTCAGTTTGCAATTCTGGTGAGAAAAAATACATGTTCTCTGTCTCCCTAAGGGCACTATTCGCCACTGAATCTGACAAAGGGTCATATTTATTGGTGAGGGGTACTCTAGCCATGAAAAGAGAAGATTTAGTCCTGGTAGTTGATTTATGTCTCAGTTGTCCCTATTTATTTAGAGTTGCAGAAATAGAGAGCGGCTTTGTGCATGTAAGACCCTTTTGGCAGCATATGCAGATAGGAGTCCACTTTTTGTGAGTTATGAAACATTCGTTGGGTGTTATCTTTAATCAACTACAGGCTGGCTGGATAACAAAGTTGTACCTTAAAGCCCAATTGTCTGCAGTGACGAAGATACAGGGCAATGCCTTTTCTTTACCAGCATAGTGTAGAACTGTAGTCTGTTGACACCTTAAGCTGGTGCCTTGTAATTGAGACGCTAGTGCCCAACTTTCTGGCTTTTTGCAAAGTCTGCTCCCTATCATTATAGTCCAAAACCTAACAATGAAATGTCTTGAGTTGTTACTGCAGGCATTTCAGGGTAGAATTCTATGAGCTTACTCAATGATCGGGGATTTGATTGCCCCAAGATATGTGCTAAGTGTTTTCAATAAAGATGGTGGACTCCAATCCCTTGACGTTTTCTGTTAGGCCAATAAACTGCAACTTGTTCATGTTAGCACAGTCCTTCAATTTGGACTCCAGTTGCACAGTGTGGGACTGCAGATCTTGCACAGCTGTAGAATGCAATGTTACTATGGCCTGATATCCCACAAGTTCCCATTGTTGCTGATGCAAGGCAGTTTGTATAACAGTAAGCTGAGTATCATGATTGGCTGTAACTGCCTTTATTTGATGAATATCCACTGCAGCCCCTTTCATTAGAGCAGAAAGGGCATAAATAGAGGCACAGAGTGCCTGATGTTCCTCTGAACACAAGTCTGACTCTTTGGCCATTGTTCAGCCATGTAATTGGGTTGCCATGACACTAAGACTCTTTGATCTTTTAGTCGACTGTTCTTTTGCTGGTTGCCATAACCCTTGGGGGTATCAAACATCCAAAAGGTAGCCTACTGAAAGGCAATTTACACCACAACTTGTTTTAAACTTTAAATCACAGGCAGGTCATGATTTATTTTGTACCACATATTCTATGGAAGGCAGCAGAACCTCTTAAGCAATTGACTCCATGCAGATACCCATGCATGGCACCTCCTTATCTACATTATATGCATTTCATCAATCATTTATCTCCATCCTCTTTTTGTCTTCAACCACTCATGTAAAATCTATATAATCACAATAACCATCCCCATTTGCTCTAAAAATAGAATGTGACATGATACACATGCAAAGCAGCCACACTCAAGCTCTACAACCTCCCCTTCCTAAATCAAATGGGATGAAGTTGTATTACATTTTCATTATCATCAACATTGTTAGAGTACAACCTTCTGTAAAAATATGCTTTTATCTAAATTAAATAACATTGTTAGAGTTCAACCTTCTGTAAAAATATGCTTTTATCTAAATTAAATAACATTGTTAGAGTACAACCTTCTGTAAAAATATGCTTTTATCTAAATTAAATAACATTGTTAGAGTTCAACCTTCTATAAAAATATGTTTTTATCTAAATTAAATAACATTGTTAGAGTTCAACCTTCTGTAAAAATATGCTTTTATCTAAATTAAATAACATTGTTAGAGTTCAACCTTCTATAAAAATATGTTTTTATCTAAATTAAATAACATTGTTAGAGTTCAACCTTCTATAAAAATATGTTTTTATCTAAATTAAATAACATTGTTAGAGTACAACCTTCTATAAAATATGTTTTTATCTAAATTAAATAACATTGTTAGAGTACAACCTTCTATAAAAATATGCTTTTATCTAAATTAAATAACATTGTTAGAGTTCAACCTTCTGTAAAAATATGCTTTTATCTAAATTAAATAACATTGTTAGAGTACAACCTTCTATAAAAATATGCTTTTATCTAAATTAAATAACATTGTTAGAGTACAACCTTCTATAAAAATATGCTTTTATCTAAATTAAATAACATTGTTAGAGTACAACCTTCTATAAAAATATGCTTTTATCTAAATTAAATAACATTGTTAGAGTACAACCTTCTATAAAAATAGTTTTTTATCTAAATTAAACAACATTGTTAGAATACAACCTTCTATAAAAATATGCTTTTATCTAAATTAAATAACATTGTTAGAGTACAACCTTCTATAAAAATATGCTTTTATCTAAATTAAATAACATTGTTAGAGTACAACCTTCTATAAAAATATGCTTTTATCTAAATTAAATAACATTGTTAGAGTACAACCTTCTATAAAAATATGTTTTATCTAAATTAAATAACATTGTTAGAGTACAACCTTCTATAAAAATATGCTTTTATCTAAATTAAATAACATTGTTAGAGTACAACCTTCTATAAAAATATGTTTTTATCTAAATTAAATAACATTGTTAGAGTACAACCTTCTATAAAAATATGCTTTTATCTAAATTAAATAATATTGTTAGAGTACAACCTTCTATAAAATATGCTTTTATCTAAATTAAATAACATTGTTAGAGTACAACCTTCTGTAAAAATATGTTTTTATCTAAATTAAATAACATTGTTAGAGTACAACCTTCTGTAAAAATATGTTTTTATCTAAATTAAATAACATTGTTAGAGTACAACCTTCTATAAAAATATGTTTTTATCTAAATTAAATAACATTGTTAGAGTACAACCTTCTATAAAAATATGCTTTTATCTAAATTAAATAACATTGTTAGAGTACAACCTTCTATAAAAATATGCTTTCATCTAAATTAAATAACATTGTTAGAGTACAACCTTCTATAAAAATATGCTTTTATCTAAATTAAATAACATTGTTAGAGTACAACCTTCTATAAAAATATGCTTTTATCTAAATTAAATAACATTGTTAGAGTACAACCTTCTATAAAAATATGCTTTTATCTAAATTAAATAACATTGTTAGAGTACAACCTTCTATAAAAATATGCTTTTATCTAAATTAAATAACATTGTTAGAGTACAACCTTCTATAAAAATATGCTTTTATCTAAATTAAATAACATTGTTAGAGTACAACCTTCTATAAAAATATGCTTTTATCTAAATTAAATAACATTGTTAGAGTACAACCTTCTATAAAAATATGTTTTATCTAAATTAAATAACATTGTTAGAGTACAACCTTCTATAAAAATATGCTTTTATCTAAATTAAATAACATTGTTAGAGTACAACCTTCTATAAAAATATGTTTTATCTAAATTAAATAACATTGTTAGAGTACAACCTTCTATAAAAATATGCTTTTATCTAAATTAAATAATATTGTTAGAGTACAACCTTCTATAAAATATGCTTTTATCTAAATTAAATAACATTGTTAGAGTACAACCTTCTGTAAAAATATGTTTTATCTAAATTAAATAACATTGTTAGAGTACAACCTTCTATAAAATATGCTTTTATCTAAATTAAATAACATTGTTAGAGTACAACCTTCTATAAAAATATGCTTTTATCTAAATTAAATAACATTGTTAGAGTACAACCTTCTATAAAAATATGCTTTTATCTAAATTAAATAACATTGTTAGAGTACAACCTTCTATAAAAATATGCTTTTATCTAAATTAAATAACATTGTTAGAGTACAACCTTCTATAAAAATATGTTTTATCTAAATTAAATAACATTGTTAGAGTACAACCTTCTATAAAAATATGCTTTTATCTAAATTAAATAACATTGTTAGAGTACAACCTTCTATAAAAATATGTTTTTATCTAAATTAAATAACATTGTTAGAGTACAACCTTCTATAAAAATATGCTTTTATCTAAATTAAATAATATTGTTAGAGTACAACCTTCTATAAAATATGCTTTTATCTAAATTAAATAACATTGTTAGAGTACAACCTTTTGTAAAAATATGTTTTTATCTAAATTAAATAACATTGTTAGAGTACAACCTTCTATAAAAATATGTTTTTATCTAAATTAAATAACATTGTTAGAGTACAACCTTCTGTAAAAATATGTTTTTATCTAAATTAAATAACATTGTTAGAGTACAACCTTCTATAAAAATATGTTTTTATCTAAATTAAATAACATTGTTAGAGTACAACCTTCTATAAAAATATGCTTTTATCTAAATTAAATAATATTGTTAGAGTACAACCTTCTATAAAATATGCTTTTATCTAAATTAAATAACATTGTTAGAGTACAACCTTCTATAAAAATATGTTTTTATCTAAATTAAATAACATTGTTAGAGTACAACCTTCTATAAAAATATGCTTTTATCTAAATTAAATAACATTGTTAGAGTACAACCTTCTATAAAAATATGCTTTTATCTAAATTAAATAACATTGTTAGAGTACAACCTTCTATAAAAATATGCTTTTATCTAAATTAAATAACATTGTTAGAGTACAACCTTCTATAAAAATATGCTTTTATCTAAATTAAATAACATTGTTAGAGTACAACCTTCTATAAAAATATGCTTTTATCTAAATTAAATAACATTGTTAGAGTACAACCTTCTATAAAAATATGTTTTTATCTAAATTAAATAACATTGTTAGAGTACAACCTTCTATAAAAATATGCTTTTATCTAAATTAAATAACATTGTTAGAGTACAACCTTCTATAAAAATATGTTTTTATCTAAATTAAATAACATTGTTAGAGTACAACCTTCTATAAAAATATGCTTTTATCTAAATTAAATAATATTGTTAGAGTACAACCTTCTATAAAATATGCTTTTATCTAAATTAAATAACATTGTTAGAGTACAACCTTTTGTAAAAATATGTTTTTATCTAAATTAAATAACATTGTTAGAGTACAACCTTCTATAAAAATATGTTTTTATCTAAATTAAATAACATTGTTAGAGTACAACCTTCTATAAAAATATGCTTTTATCTAAATTAAATAACATTGTTAGAGTACAACCTTCTATAAAAATATGCTTTTATCTAAATTAAATAACATTGTTAATGAATATGGATATATGAAAGAAATTAAAAACACTTTTTACTTTCATTAACCTTTGAATTTGGAAATAAAAATTTGCACTCTGTATTAATTTTATGAAGTGCTAATAATAAATTATACTGTTTGTATTTTAAGAGGACTGTTTCATTTGTTCTTTTGTGATTTTTTTTTCATTTAGTGCCTTAAAATGTATTTGAATGAACAAATAAATAAGCATAATATCACAGAAAGAAGTCAGGACTCCACACAAAGTAGAGTTTAGTGATTTTGTCTCTATTAGAAACTTCATCAGAATAATCAGTACAAGCAACCCCCACCCTTAAATACATCTCCTACAGCATTAATAATGACATAATTTCCTGTAGATGATGCATGCAAAATAAAATCCATATTGAAGTGGTAACACTACTTCCAAATCTCATTTATTTATTTATTTTATTTTATTTTATTTTACATTTGTTGACCGGGATAGTCCAACTGGATACATGTCCATTTTTAGCGGAGGCCCGTGGAGAAAAGCTACAAGATAATAATACACTTTGAACATTTAGTAAATGCTAGTTTCAAGCAGATTATAGTCATAATTTAAACCATAGTAGCAATGTTTCAAACTTGAATATATGTGTATACAGATACACTTAAATATTCAGCCACATATTTACAAATAAAACTCTGCTTTTAACCTTAAATTTGAACTGATGGACATAGCACTATTCAAACCAGGATACGCGGAGGCATTTGCGCTCATTTGCAATCTCAATTCCTTCAGTTCCAAGAAATCATTTAGGGGCCCTCCCCTCTTCCCCATTATGACTTGATCTATGATGGTAAATCTAAAATAATGATAAATCTAAAATAATGTCCATCATGTGTAGCAATGTGTGCAGCTAAGGCATGTTTCATGTCTCTCTTCTTAATATCATAATTGTATTGGTATATACGTGTTCTAAGTGCATTAATAGTTTTTCCTATGTAATAACAAGAACATAGGGAGCACACTGCTAAATATACCACACCTTTACTACTGCATGTGTACTTATTTTTGAGGAAGTATTTCCCATAATTGGGTATCCATGCTTCTCTACCTTCCTGAATATTCCTACATTGTAGGCAAAACCCACATTTCATCATACCCCCCCATAATTTCTCACACTACTGTGGGTTTCAGTTATGTTCTTAAGACTGGTGTCTTTCTTATATATTATTTTGGGCATTGTTCCCACTAATTCCAAGTAATCTTGGTTGGTCCCAAATATATTCCATTTATGTGTTAATATATTTTTGATGTCATAAAACTGGTTGTTAAATCTGAAAATAGTTGATTTTCCAAAACTGTTGCTGTTTTTCTGTTCACTCTCTATTTCTACCAACCCAGGAAGAAATAGAGAGTGAACAAAAAAACAGCAACAGTTCTTGGAACTGAAGGAATTGAGATGGCAAATGAGAGCAAATGCCTCTGAGTATCCTGGTTTGAATAGTGCTTTGTCCATCAGTTTGATTTTAAGGTTAAAAGCAGAGTTTTATTTGTAAATATGTGGCTGAGTATTTAAGTGTATCTGTATACACATATATTCAAGTATGAAACATTGTTACCATGTTTTACATGAATGGAGATTTTGAAAGTTATGTTGCCACTTTAATATGGATTTTATTCTGCATGCATCATCTACAGGAAATGATGTCATTAATGCTGTAGGAGATGTATTTAAGGGTGGGGTTGCTTGTACTGATTATTCTGATGAAGTTTCTAATAAAGAGACGAAAGTGCTAAACTCTACTTTGTGTGGATTCCTGACTTCTTTCTGTTGCTTTACAGTTTTTGCGGCTGTTTTTTTACTTCAGTTTATATAAACATAATAGCTAATGGAAAACACAAACATGTATAATAAAAGAAAATAAACTTATTTACCTGACACATTTACTTGGTCCATGATCCACAGTTTCTAAAAGCAAAATAAATTTAATGCACATTAAACTTCAAAAAAATCAGCATTCCTATCATATCAATTATCATTTCCAAAACTTTAGTTTAAAAAATATTTAAGTAAAAATTGTAATCAAATTAGCTAGAGACACAATGAACCTGTACTTTACTATGATTCTTCTGACATGTAATCAACTAAGCTTGCTCAGCGATGCACTGATTTACCAAAGTTGCATAATGCACAAACTAGTACATAGTGACATTTATTTTTAAACTACCCTAAATTTGCAATCTTGCCAAATGCCAATGAGTTTCAGTTTGATCACTGTCTAGCCTGGTCATTTATGAGTCATTGTTCTTGCTATGGACACTGTTCTCTATGATGTTTTCCAAGGGGAGCTCCTGATTTACAATGATTTTGATTTCTGTGTAAAGGCAGTACTGCTATAATCCATTGTGTCAATTAATGCTAAGTCATTTACAAAGTATCTTAGTATAAAATGTAGTTTTAGTAGTACCACTTTACGAATTAACTGGAACTGAGTCAGCAGCAGGCAAAGAAGGACACTACATAAAATTAAAAAAACAATGTATTAAGTACTTTCATCTGTTTATATCCAGTGACTTCAGAATAGTACATACACAAAAAAGATAAGAATTTAAACTCTCTCCCCATAGCATGTGGTATAAACCAACCAATATGTTACACAGTGGTAAAAAGCAAAACACTACTGACAACCCTACCACAAATGTATTCCAATTAATCACTTGAAATTAATAAATACGCACCAAACATTGAATAATAAAATATATATATACAAAAGTAATAAAAATTAAAAAAAACATGAGTTTCTGTTCTTACACCTATATAAATCAAACTAGATACAATTGCAATTTTATTATACTAGCCAAAGAGAGTGATTCATTCAATCCAGGAAAAGTTCATGCATTGAGCCTAATTTGCCAAATTAGCTCTTTTAGCTCAAAGATTTCAGAGCAAAGGCCCCCATGGAAATTTATCTCGACCTTATCTAGACCATAAAAAGAAACCTATGTGTGGGATTTTGTGGACATGCTTAAACAGGGTGTTATTCCTATTCATATACCCAATATTGTACGTGTTCATAAATAGGCTCTTTAAATTTCCTCTCTGTTTTCCCAACATAAAAACATGAACTTAACTGATATTTTGCCACATATTTCAACCCAGAAGTTATATGTACAACAAAATGATGGTTTTATAAAAAAATTAGCTATAGTGGTACTTTCTCCCTCTAAAACAAACTTGCATTGATAGCAAGAGCCACATTTGAATGTACCCTTCTTTCTATTGTTAGAATGAAAAAAAAAACAGTGTTCTCTAGAAGGTTTTAAATACTTTTCCCTTTTCTAAAGACAATAATGGCTTTATCTCCTACTTTTTTCATTATTTGGTCAAAAGCAGTAAAAACATTCCAATTTTTCATTAATACCTGCCTAATATCTAGGTGGTCATAAGTAAACACATTAATAAAAGAATCAGATTAAGTAACAGCACCTTGTGTCCTAATATCACCGGTGGGAATGATAGTCTTACTAAAATCATCATCCACCCTCCCTCACATAAGTAGGTGGAAAATTCCATCAGTCTATTTAGCTGATTTTATTACATTTCTCATGAACTAAGTCAGTAGGATAACCACTTGTTAAAAACATTTTGATTAACTTATCACATTTTTTTACAAACAGTTCATCATCAGAAACAATCCTTGCTAAGCAGACAAACTGCCCCTTGACAATACCTCTTTTTGGATGAAGAGAATGGGAACTGGTAAAATGTAAAATATAATTGTAATGTGTTGCTTTCCTATATAAATTAATTATAAACACATTCCTTGGAGGATCCTTCATGATTTCAGCATCCAAATAATTGATTTTTTTCATATTAAACGATTGTGGGAATCTTAAAAAAAGTTGGTGGAACTGATATAATCTAAAAAATCATGCATTTCATCCAAGGTATTATTCCATGTTATAAAAATATCATCTAAAAAGTGGGTATACATAACCCAAGGTGGTTGACTAAAATCATTAAACAAAAATTTCCTTTCCCTTTAAATCATAACAATGTTGGCAAACACAGGGGCCCAAGCAGGCCCCATGGCTACTCCTTCCATTTACAGATAGTATTGTCCTTTAAAAAAATAAAATTATTCTTTAAAACTAACTCCATAAGAACCACCAAACCTGATGTTTACTAGGTGAAAGATTTGCAGATTCAAAAAGAAATTCCTGAAATAATTCTAAGTCAATATCATGGGGAGTGACATTAAATAAATTAACAAAATCAATGGTGAGAAAACAGGTATCTTCACAAAAATTATTTGTCTTTATTTAAAAAGTCCCACAAATCCTTACGCTAGAGCCATTTAGTTAATTATGTATCTTTAAGAGTATAGTCTATATACCTTGCTAAAGGGTGAGTTTTTGACCTCCCTGCATTAACAATGGCTATTAAGGGACGATCTGCTAGACTTTTATGTATCTTCTAAATTCCGAAGATGGACAGAACAGTGGGGAAGGGGGCATTAAAAAAATACAAATCACCATGGGATATCTGCCCCAGATCAAATACATCCTTTAAAAAACAATTCATTTTCATATAAGAAATGTTGACACAATTAATGGAAGATTCTTCATAAGAAACTTAATTTAATAGCAAATTCTATTACCATATTCTGTCTTGTGCATAATAATGACCCCCTCCCTTATCCAGTTTCATCACTGTCATCTCCTTATTTTGGCAAAGTTCTTTCAATAGCCTCCATTCTGAGTAAGATAAATTGTGATGTGTCTCACTTGCAATCGTATGCAACATTGTCCTAAAATTAAATGTACAAACAACACCAAGGAAGGGTATAATGGAGGGTTACATAAACTCTTCCTATGTAAAATATTGTAAAAATGTTTAATTAATTTGGTCCAAATAATAATTTTAAATTCAGTTTTATCAAAAACATTAAATCTATAACAATGTCTTCACTCTTGGACCTTTTAGTGGGCACAAAAGGGAAACTTTTTGACAACAAGTTTGCGTGTTTGCATCCCATTGAAAAATCACTGTAATTGTAAATCATAAAATCCCCTTTATCATGTAATCTAATGGCAGGGGCACATGGCTTTTAAATTTTTATTACATTTATATATATTTTTTATTATTCAATGTTTGGTCCTTATTTGTTGATTTCAAGTGATTAATTGTAATGCTTTTTGTCAGTGGTGTTCTGCTTTTTACCACTATGTAACATATTGGTTGGTTTATACCATGTGTTTTGAGAATGGAGTTTAAATTCTTGTCTTTTTTGTGTATATACTATTCTGATGAAGTCATTGGATACAAGCAGACGGAAATGCTTAATAAATTGGTCTGCATAATTTTATATAGTGTCTTCCTGACTGGGAGTGCTTGCCTGCTGCTGATTCGGTTCCAGATGCTATCTTGTTCATTCGTTTTCTGTGCTTGGTTCCAGGTTTGTGTAATACTTCCTTATGTTTGAAGCAGTTTTATGTTCTGCTACAAAATAAATCTGTTTTGCATAAGAACTTGTCATCTCAACAGAACAACAGAACACTTAAAAAAAAAATTCTATTTGTCCTCAACAGTTGGCAAACAAACTTAATCCAGCACAGGCAGCAATCAGGCTACATTTTATATGTTCAACTTTATAATGCAAGAGACTTAGATTTACATAACTTTGTTTACTGAATGCACGTAAATTTTGTTGAAAATGGTGTTTCTAGAAAGAAAATCATGACTTTCCCAGTATATTCCAGTAGCAACAACTTCCTTACAGTTACGCATGCTGTAGCTAAAGCCATTCCTTGCTTTGGCTGGAGATGTTGCCAGCTTTTTGACACTGGCAGATCATACAACTGTATATGAAGCTGTGTTCTCTTAGCCCAGGGAAGTTCAAAGAGGATGGACACTTACCATGTAACCATCTCTATTCCATAAGTATATTGCAAAACTGGAACTGTAAAATTGTAAAAGACTCTAAAACATAATTTCATCTCTAAAACCTAATTGTATGACGGAATCAGGAACAATTTATGATTATATAACGACTGCTTTCTGAAATATAGTTAAAAAAATGAAATTACAATGCCTAAATGCAGAAATCATTGGACTGAGTCACAGTTAGTCAATGGCTCCCTGGTACAATAAAGATGGCTAGATGACTGTGTAGAAAAAAAGTGCAGATGCTGTAGTCTGTAAATGTAGTAAGTCACTAGAAGGTAATAAAACAACAAAACGTATATGAAATGACGTGTAACAGAACCTTTATTGTAATCCTCTGGCACTTCAAACTAGCCGAGTTCATGTTAAAAGTTACAAAATCACATACATCTATATATAGATATATATATATTTGTATGTATGTATATATATATATATATATATATATATATATATATATATATATATTTGTATGTATGTGTATATCTATATATATATATATATATATATATATATATATATATATATATATATATACACACACACACACACATTAACAATACATTTTTGCACATGGGATCTGGGTGTCAGCTTAGCAGTGACAATCATCTAGAGCCAAGGTTTACACTGCTATATGTATATATCTATACATATGTGTGTGTATATATATATATATATATATATATATATATATATATATATATATATATATATAAATATATATATATATATATATATATATAAATATATATATATATATATATATATATATATATATATACATACACACACACACACACACACACACACACACACACACACACACACACACACACACACACACACACATATACACACACACACACAAGGAAATGTAGTTTCCAGCCTTAAGGGTAGTAAACACTTCCCTTGGAGAACAAACCAAAAAAAGGAAAACCATTTGTATAGGAATGATATCAGTAGACACATTGCTAAAATAGACTGTTGGCATAATTTCTAATGTAAAATCTGTGTTAACTATCACCTTTAATTCTTATTAAAAACAGGAAAACAGGATTCAGGCTGGTATTGCTTGTTTAAACCAAGTGAAAACAAAACATTAGTGCTTTCACCCTTGTTAGAGCTTTGTCAGAGCTACGTTATACATATAAGTAACAACTAATATATACTTTTCTATTTTCCATATAAAAAGCCATGTAAATTACAATGAAGGTATTAATCCAAGAGCACATAAATAGAACACATTCAGTGTCAGTGAGTGGAACAGTGGTACATACATAGTTTGCATTTCTATAGTGATTGGTGCTGTTTACCTCTTATCTTAATAAGTACAGAGTCAGTGTACATCTGGCTGCTAATCATTGAGCTAGGAATAGTGCCAAATAATAATGTAAACATCTAATCCTGCATTTTTGTTATATTACTATACTGAATAATAAAACAGATGGCAGTGAACTTCACCTCTGTGTGAAATACTCTGAAGCTAGTGGGAAGGAGCATGGTAATTATCCAAACTCAAAAAAGAGTTATACTGCTAAAGGCAAAGGTGTAATTATGATTCAACAACTGTGTGTGAGTCTAAAAAGGATTTTAGAAAAAAAGAATAAAGCCAACTGCCCTTGGGGTTGGTACCAAGACAAGATAAAAGAAAAAAACAAGTGTGAAGATGTGTGTGTATTGTTTGCTTTCTATGTACCCTGTTGGTGATATTAATCACTACTTAAAGTAATAGCCAAGAAATTAAATTGGTTACTAAACACACCATATTTAAAAGAAAAGACAGATATATTACAATGTATATACCGAATAAAGTATTGCTCTGAGTTTTGACCTCCATTACACAGACAAATTGAGTCATCAATAAAACGGGTCTGTATTAAAAGACCGAAGAGGTGTTTCAGCGAACACCTCTTGGTCGACACGTAATGAGCGAATGCACTAAAGTGCGAACCCTCAAAACACACAAACACACACACACTTTAAAACATAACAACGTGGTGGGCTTCATCCCCCTACCCCCCAACATGGGGGGCTGTGCACCCCACACCCCCTAACTAAATTTACCAACTTCGAGATCGCACTACAATGAGGAAAGGGGCGAACACACAGGGATGGCTAAGTGATTTCTTTAACAGGGAAATAAATCACTGTTTTGAGCATTTTCGCTTTAGTCCGTTCGCTCATTACATGTCGACCAAGAGGTGTTCGCTGAAATACCTCTTTGGTCTTTTAATATAGACCCAATAAAACAACTATAGTTACATATTTCTGATAAAATTCAATATACACACACACACACACACACACACACACACACACACACACACTTGACTTCGAAAATGGGCTGCCATTGTTAAATTATTATACACTGGAGCAAAAGACATTACCAGAACATTGTCCATGAGTTGTTTATTTCCATCAAACATAACAAGTTGTTCAGTAAGAAAAATAATAACAGCTCAGTTGTTTAATTTACTTTAGAATTATCTCACAGACAATAACTAACTGCCTCTGCCCCATGTGGATGTTTTATCCTTCTACATAAGCTCTCCATATATATCATTGTTCCACTTATTCCTTTGTATTTTATTAATAAAACCACCTGAGTTGTATTTGTAAGATAGATTTTTCTGAACATGGTCATATAAAAATGATCAGATTGTCGGTCTATCTGCTCTACCTTTATGAATTTTGGAAGACAGTAAAAAGTAGGAAAAATAGGCTCTTAAAAGCAAATTTTTATCAACATCTTTTGTATTAAAATATTATAATGTAATACATGTATCTATGTAATAAATGTATACATTTACCTAATGCTGCTTCATAAATCTCTCTGTTCACTGTAGTATAATTCAAATGTTCATAACATATCCAATTACTGTTGATAATTTAGCACCACAATATTACTACATTAATCTGAGGGTTTAAAACTTATCTTGATTTAGTCTTTTCAATGCAATCCATTCATCCGTAGTTAAGTTATATAAAATATTATTTTTATTTCTACATTGTTCATCTTAATCTGAGGGCTTAAAAATTATTCTGACTTACTCTTTGTATGCCATCCATTTATCTTTAGTTAAGATATATAAAATATTATTTTTATTTGTACACTGTTGAAGTTCTAAAAAAGACATTATCTAATTTAAGAACTGTATAACTGCTGAAAATTGTTTAATACATTCCTTAATGAATCGGGAGAATGAAATCAATTTTGGAACTCAGCTTAGAAATATCTAATTAACAATAGGCATTAAATTAATTTTGAGAATAAAATGAATAAAAGCCTTCATTAAAATTTTCTTCATAACAAATCTCAAAACTAACATTATCTATAACATATACACATGCACACTCACATCTATGGCCACTTTAGAGTATCCAGTCCACCTTCTGCATGTCTTCGGAATGTGGCACCCAGATAAAACCCATATGATCACAGGAAGGACATGCAGACTCCACACAGAAGACACTCCTGTTGAGAACTGAACAGGAGAATCTCTTATAGTGGGGTGACAACACTAACAGGTGTGCCACTGTACTGCCCCCTGCTGTTTATAGATTTGTACAGTGAGATCTCTGTATTTTGAAGCAGGATTAATGTGCCATTGTACCACAGTCTCAGAGATAGCATATATTCTTCCATTCTCACCTCATACTCCTGTAACAAACAATTGTTGTTGTGATGACCCAGAACTCCCCCATTCTGGTTTTTCTTCCATGTCTGAAGCCCTTGTGTACTAATACCCCACATTCAATTTGTCAGCCCCATACCACAATTCTAAACTCTACTGTCTGTGAGCATTTGTTGACTGCTTGCTTACAGGTTAGCATTTTTTTTTGGGGGGGCACAGCAAAAATGGCTTACTCTTTATTTGCTTTTATATGTATATTATCTACCACATTTTACATACTGTGCATTCCCCATGTGTGGTACATTTGTTTTTTTGGCATGGATTCCATATACAACCATTTCAAAATTATTTATTTATTTAAAACTAATAAACAAGTCTCATGTCAGACAATCAGTGCTTATATTTAAATTTCAGTACCTTGCCACTGTTAACCAAGTAAATCCATATAACAGAAATGTTTAATTCTATCTTATCCTAATTTCCAGACTGGTTATACATTGCTTCTTAAACAAAATCACTTAAGCACACAAGTTAACTATTTACAATGTAATTTAAGATCAGGAAGTAACTAGTGACAATATTATTTTATCACTAATTGCGATCAAATCACACCAGCCATGGGTAACTCCTTATATACCCAAACACAGCCATGGATTATTGCTTAATTGTCTTATGTCTCTGGCTAATGGCTCTAAATAAAAGCTAATAGGAATGTTGAACATCCTGACTAGTTCTTCTAATTCTAAGCCTTGTAGATATTTTACCAGCACATTTTACCCCAGCTTAAGTGGCTCTGTAGACATTAAATATCAATATTGTCCTTGTATCTGGAAATCCAAATGAATCAAAAGATCTCTTCATAAATTGCCAACATCCTTGTTGGTGGAAATCCAAATGTCTTAAAAGATCTCTTCATAAATTCCCAACTCACGCTGTCAAATGTTTTGTCTACATCTAAACCTATTTACATTAAATATTTTAATTTAATATTGCTATTGCCCAATGTATCCTTCTAAGTCACTGGGGTTCTGTTAATTCTGTCAAATATTTGTTTACCTTCTATAAATTCACACTGATCTAGGTGTATTGTTCTAAGAAACATCTTTCTCATTTCTGTTACCAATTCTTGTTACCAAAAATTCATAAATACATTGTAGTCTTGGGTCAGAAGCCAAATGGGCATGTATGACCACTGATCAAGAGGACCTTTTCTCCCCGTAGGTGTAATTTCCATTACTGCGTTTTTCCAAGTCAAGGGCAAATCTGTACCTATAAAATGTTTATTAAAAAATACTAACTAGACTTAAATATTGCCTATTCCTTATTTTTCAGGCTTCTATTGGAATTTTATCTGCTCCAGGAGTTCTCCCTGTATTTTGGTTTCTTGTTGCTTTTTAAGTTCAGTTTCATTTATTCTCTGTGTTAATACCCCTCTTTGTAATTCTGTTAACTGCCATTACCATCTGCTCTTCCCATCTCTGCTCAAAACTATTTTCTGCCCCTTCTAAGTTTTCATGTTTTCATAGTTATTGTCCCATTTACTTCACTTTCACTCTTCTGTATTGAAGCTGTAGGTATCATAGACACTTCTACCATTTTCTGTAAACAATTTACAGTAGTTTTCAAGCTTTTGCAGTTTTCATCAATTTTCAGATGAGAGTTCTGTTTTTAGCTGTCCCCACTAATGTCACCATCTAGGATCTCTCTACAGGTTATCTTTCTTATCTTGACACTTACAAATTTTGAGAGTAGGTGACATGACATAAAAGTCAGTTAGTGAAATTAGCAGCATCCTATAAACTCAAATGTGCAATATCCTGAATCCCCGTCAACTCTATATAACATGAACCATTCATTGTGCAGTGACTAATTTGATATGAGTCATATATCCAAGATTATCACAAAAGTCTAGTTTCATACCATGTCATCAAATCTCACCTTATACCCCTAACTCATTCAAAATGATTGCAAGTATCTTTGGGGTGCCATTTTTATATATTTATTGTGTACGCATGTTTGAGGATGTGTGGGTGTGTGTTTTTTTACTATCTGGTAATCAGGTCAGTGTGCTGGTCCAAAGACCCTTCTGAGCAACAACCTGTTTACAAAGGCAAAAAGGCAACATATACAAATAAAGATGAAGTATAAAAACGTAGTAAATAAAAACAGCATAAAACTGTATTTGTCATTATACAATAAATACAATGCACTGTCATGTACATTTGTTAGTACAGGGTGATTAAATTAAATGTAGTACAAGGCTTGAACAGATATACAGAAGCAAGCAGAATATCTGGCTCAAGTTGTCAACATCGAATTGAGAGAATGGAGTTTCAAGGGACAACCAATATAGATTCCTGTATAAAGTAAGTGCAATATATACACAGGACAGAATATACAAGAAATAACTGTCAGCAAGGGATGAAAGGTTGTCTAGACACAGAAGAATGATAAGCTGATATTGTCTTTAAGGCAGTTACATACTACTTCTGTGTGCAAAATTTTTGAGAGATTCTTATTGAAACTTAGGAGAGATGTTTCAGGATTTACCTCAGAAGGAGGTTTGTTCCAGGGAGCAGAGCCCAGTATGGAGAAGGTACATTCTCCAACTGACATTTTAAAATGTGGGGGGGGATTATAAGGACAATGTCTTCTTAACTGTTTCTTAAAGAGTAGACCTGGTTTCCAAAGGGAAGTTTTCTTTTGCATGGTGGGTAGTAATCCCTCTCTTAAAATTTTAAACAAAAGTGTCTCAAGAAGAAAGGTCGGTATTTTTGTTTCTGGGAGCCACTTCAAGATCTTTCAGATATTACAGTAATGAGAATGAGAGTCTGCAAATAGTGCAAATCTGCAGATTTTACTTTCATCAGTCTGCAGTCTCTGTGTATTGTAAGTTGATGTAAATGGCAATAAATGGAGGCCACATTCCAACTTGGGGAGGAGCATATTTTAACTTAATTAAGCAAGGTGATGGATTAAGGAGATTTAGATATGTTAGGACTTTGTTCATGATGCTTACTATGTGCCAGGTAAGGGTAAAAGAGGGGTCAAGGGTGAAACCTAGGTGTTTGCATTCAGATAATTGTGTAATAAGGTTATTATGATTGTCCCTGATTTTAATGTCATGGAAGGTAATTTCTGGTGGAGAGCGAATAACATGAAATTGTTTATTTTTTGATTCATCAGAAGATTGTTTGCCAGACCAATGACAGATCTCAGAGAAGACATGCTGCAACTGAGCTGTAATTTAGTGAGGTATTTATTGGCTTGGAGAAGAGCTGTGTAATCTGCATATGAGCTCTAAGGGAAACTCACTAACAACACTGCAGTCATGGAACCCATGTCACACATACACACATTGGTAGCTGTAAGAGTAGACACAACATAAATACAGTTTTGCCAGAATAAAGCTTACATAAATACAGTATTTCTTTGCATAGGCCTGGAAATGCAGACATACTAAAGCAGGCATGTATCTTCATTTTAATTTGACATTTTACTTGCAGTTTCATTAAGTGCAGTTTCTACAGAAAGGGATATTTCAGTGAAGGATACAAATGAGCTCAGCGAAATAAACTTCAAGTCAAAGCAGTGATAAGGGTGAGATGTGCTAACAGACGGTGCATTACATATGTTACAAAAACAGATCTTGTTTAGATGGTACAAGCCTTGGGAGCCAAGGTTAAAGAGGACTGTAGAATGTGTAGGAAATTTACAGGCTTTTAGTATTATGAAAAAGACTTTCTGTTCAGAATCAGTTAAGTTGAGATAGACAGAAGACTGAGTACAGACATTCAGAGTCACTAAATTTCTGGAAACTACACAAAAATTGTCTTAATTCTGCCATTACATAGAAAAGAAAATAACCTGTAAAAGACTTGTTCAGATTTTGTTGGATTACTGTGTCTACTTCTACTGTATGCTGCTATTACACAATGAACCTCCTTTATCAAAGCTTTAATAAGTAAAGACTTTTAGTCTGAAAGGTACAAGAAGATTTGGCACGTGAAGGAAAAACTGAGATATTAGTCATTTGCCCAGTGCAACACCGGGTAATTAAGACATTTATTTATTTATGTATTTATTTATTTATTTATTTCAGTTCTTGCAGAAGCTGTTTTTTTAAAATGCACACTCTAACTGGAATTCTCAGTAGCATAGTGCATGACATTTCCTGTGCTGATAACCCTATTAGTACTGATTCCTTCTTTAGCTATCTACTTTTCTTGTCCTAGTTACGCCTAGTACTTGTTGTGACACATGACAGTTATGCCTAGTACTTGTTGTGACACATGACCTAAATCCTTTAACTGTATGAAAACTGTGTCAGCTGCCCCCATTCCTCTGGAGCAATCAATCTACAAGAAATACTCTGTAAGAGCCTCAGCATTTTACTAATTTAGTTAATAGTTCCCACCTTCGAAAAAAACTTGTAATTGAACTCATTGAAAGGAGAAACATACCCAAAACTGGAAAAAAACATATTTCTCCAGCATATCTTGAATTTTCCTGATTAATGCCTCTTTATCGGTATAAATGGTTCCAATAATAATAATAATTATTATTATTATTATTATTATTATTATTATTATTATTATTAATCGTAGTATTTTATTTCTTATATTCCGACTGGCCTGAAAGAGGGTTCATTATGTTATGCAATTTTGTTTCATAGTCAAGGCTTTTACCTCCTTGATGTCATTTTATAGGGACAGAGAGACACCCCTGTGGTGAAAGATTAATTTACTACGGTTGTCTCCCTCTCACTCCCTCCGTACCTCTCTCTCTCACCTCCAGCATACTACAGCACTGAGATTCTTTACTTTTCACTGTCAGTACTGTGGCACCATGGCACTGTCAGTACTGTGGCACCGTGGCACTGTCAGTACAGTGGCACAATGGTGCAATCTTCACATTGCTGTCTTACCATTTGTTTTTCCAGACTGTAAACAGTGTATGCAGTGCCCCTCCTAGCTTTCGTGATGTAGCGGATGATGAGGGAATCATGGGAAAGAAAATGAGATTACACTAAAAGGCAAACAGAAACAAGTTAAAGCACAAAAATGGAATAGTTACTAAAGTGATAGTTTTTGTGTATCTGTCACCTTTAGTGTTGAATTACATTGAAGGAAAATCACTTTTTGGAAATAAAAACTTGACATTTGGGTAGAGTTCTCCATTAAGAACGGTTCTGTGCTAAAAAGGGAAACACCCCATACACTGTTTGCAATCTGCAATAATGCTAATTATTAAGTGAATTATGCAGTAATCTTACTGGTGGACGAAGACTGAAGAAGCATCACGTAAAAAAAAAAACTTAAAAAGCATTTTTGGCACTTTTTTTCCATGAATGCAGTTCAGGGATTCCAAAGTTTGGTGCATTTGCTTTCGGCAACTCATAGGAGAAGCAAATCATTTTGTTTAATTTAGTTGAATTATTTTATTTTATCAGATCTCAGAAACATGTTGGTTAGCAGGAAATGTACTCCGATTTATAAAGTATCACTTTTTGCAAATTCTTTCTGTTGTGCATCGAGTCATTTGACACAGTTGTATTTAATTAATACACTATACTTAATGGATTTGTAAGGGTATAAACAGTATTGATCCTGATGTGGTGACATAATATATATACATCTGATCAAAAAGTAAATCACAAATGAAAGATTTTTATTTTTTGAACTAAAAAAATAAGGGTTAAATAACATATCTATATTACAGGAAAGCTTTTAAGGGGAAACACAGCATTTTACCAAACATTATGAAATTCTTTTTGATGAACCAATTAGCAGATGCAAACTTTTGTTCACAAAGCACTTGAAAATAGAGCTAAAATGATTGCTTTCATTTATTTACTGCTTTAAGGAAATATTTAAATGCTGGCATACATTCTAATGGAGTTTCAAAATAATGTTTAATGTTGTTAGTGCTGTGCAATTTCAGACAATGTGAAAAACGTGTGCTGAAATACAAATAAGTCTGTTGCTTATTAAGACTTCATTGAAATCATTTCATGTGGGCAATTCACCGCTAAACAAATATTCAATGTAGCTGAGTGAGTTGTCTTTCACACAAACTCCAGTAGATGTTCTTATTAACCATCACACGCCTTTACTCCTTTAAAAATACATTCTATGACCCACAAAGTATGAAAAAGTTGCATATTTATTAATGCCTAAACTACTGCTTATTAGTTAGTTTCATCACCTCTGTATTCATTATGAGGCATTATTATAACAATTTTAAGTAATAAGAAAACATATGTAAAACATATCTTAAATGAAATACAATGAAGTATTACAGTGTTCTTTTCTGAACAGATTTTAAAAAAGTAGTACATTTTCTTTCTGGATATTGATATTGGAACGTGAAACCTAAACAAAATATGGAATGCTGACGGCATGTTTCTTGAAACTGGGAAGCTTGTACTAACTTTCAGAGTCTTCAGCACTACATGAACTAAGGCCATGTGCACCAGCAGAAGATTAACAAAAATATATAGAGGGAAGCAGGGTAGGAAGAATTAAAGTTACATGACCAGAGAGATAGCAGTTGCATTTTCCTCGTCTTGTAGTGTGCGTTCTTTCCAGTTAGAAAACGAGGAAAGAAGAATGATCTTTAAGAGAAGAAGGGAGAGATTCTCACAGTTTGGGACCAAGGAATAAGAAAGCATGCTCTGTGCACTGAAGCCTATTTGGGGGTTGGGGGTTGGAGGAGAGGACCTGATTGGTTAAGATTTATAAGGTTGAATGTTGGTACATCTGTGAATAGTCTGGAAGCTAGTGAGGGAACGTTTTATTTTTGACATGCAATTCAATGGGTGACACATTGTCTTATTTATGGTGATGGGTGAGCAGAAATCTATCTTGCCAAATAATAAACTGGAAGCAGAGAACCAGTTCAGGACTGGACTGTAGTCCAGTGTAGGACACACGCACACACACACACACACACACACACACACACACACACACACACACACACACACACACACACACACACATACAGGGTTGTATATACATGAGCATGAGCATAAACACACGATGTTGCATGCACATGAGCACACACTCACACACCCTTGCATACACATGAGTACACTCACACACTGACTTCACACATGACCTACAAACATACAGACTATATAGAGAATTGCTGTTTTGCATACCAATACACCTTTGTCTTAAGAAACCATAGATGCATGGAAATACATGCAGATTCATGGAGAAGAAACTCCATTTAGTAGGACCTCATATCAGGAAATGACCTGGAAAAAGAGGCATAGAGGCAGCCGTGTTAACCACCAAACAACTATGCCATCAGCAAATAACTGGAGAAACAGGCATTGAGACTGCAGTGTTTACCACTGCATCACTGTGCCATCAGAAAATAACTGGAGAAACAGGCACTGAGACTGCAGTGTTTACCACTGCATCACTGTGCCATCAGAAAATAACTGGAGAAACAGGCACTGAGACTGCAGTGTTTACCACTGCATCACTGTGCCATCAGAAAATAACTGGAGAAACAGGCACTGAGACTGCAGTGTTTACAACTGCATCACTGTGCGATCAGAAAATAACTGAAGAAATAGGCACTGAGACTGCAGTGTTTACCACTGCATCACTGTGCCATCAGAAAATAACTGGAGAAACAGGCACTGAGACTGCAGTGCTTACCACTGCATCACTGTGCCATTAGAAAATAAATGGAGATTGGCACTTATCTGGAATAGACTTCCTATTCACATAAAACAGAGCTCCTCACTGACCCTATTCAAATGCAACCTAGATAATTGGATAGGAGACCACAGAATCACCCCTGGGGTGGTACCCATGTACCTCATGGACAGGGATTGTTGGTGTTGATCAGAGACCTGCTCTATTCATAAATTCATTCTGCAAACTACCCAAAAAAACAAATGGGGATACTTGGGATTAACATGGCTAGGCTTGTAAAAGTTCTAGAGTTGCTAGCCTAATAACCTCATATGAACCTATAAAAAACAGGCACTGAGAGAGCAGTGTTAACCACTGCACCACTGTGCCATCAGAAAAAAACTGAAGAATCCGGCACGGAGACAGCAGTATTAACCACAACACCACAGTGCTATCAGGAAATAACTGAATAAATAACCACTGAGACAGCAGTGTTAACCACTGCACCACTGTACCATCATAAAATAACTGGAGAAACAGACACTGAGAAGGTAATGTTAATCACTGCACTACTGTGCCATCAGGAAATAACTAGACAAACAGTGACTGAAACAACAATGGGAACCAGTGTACTAGTGTTCAATCATGAAATGCACTGGAGAAATAGCCCTGAGACAGCAATGTTAACCCCTGCAGCACTGTGCCATCAGGAAATGGGCTGGAGTAACAGGCACTGCTACAGCAATGTTAACCACTACACCACTGTGCCATCATAAAGTAACCGGAGAAACAGGCACTGAGATAGCAGTGTTAGCCCCTGCAACACTGTGCCATCAGGAAATGGACTGAAGAAACAAGCACTGAGGCAACAGTGTTAACCACCACAGACTGTGCCATCAGGAAATAACTGGAGAAACACTTACTGAGACAGGAATGTTAACCAGTGCACCACTGTGCCATCAGGAAATAACTAGAGAAACAGCCACTGAGACAGCGGTGTTAACCACTGAAGATTGTGTCATCATGAAATAACTGGATAAACAGGCACTGCAACACTAGTGTTAACTACTGCAGATCAAGGCAGCAGAAAATAACTGTTGAAACAATCACTGACACAACACTCACTGAGACTGCACCAATGTGCCATCAGAAAACAACTTGAGAAAAGGCACTAAAACAGCAGTGTTAAACACTGCACCAGTGTGCCATCAGAAAATAACCTGAGAAAAGGCACTCAGACAGCAGTGTTAACTACTGCACCAATGTGCCATCAGAAAATAACTTGAGAAAAGGCACTCAGACAGCAGTGTTAACTACTGCACCAATGTTCCATCAGAAAATAACTTGAGAAAAGGCACTCAGACAGCAGTGTTAACTACTGCACCAATTTGCCATCAGAAAATAACTTGAGAAAAGGCACTGAGACAGTAGTGCTAATCACAGCATCAGTGTGCCATGAGGAAATGGACTGGTGAAATATGCACCAAGAAAGCTATGTTGACTACTGCAGCACTGTACCACTAGGAAATAATTGAAGAAACAGGCACTGAGACAGGAATGTTAACCACTACAGCATTTTGCCATTGGGAAATGGACAGAAGAAACATGCACTGAGACACCAGTGTTAACTACTGCACTATTGTGCCATCAGGAAATAACTAGAGAAACAATGACTGAGACAGCAATGGGAAGCAATGCACTAGTGTGCTATCAGGAAATGCACTGGATAACAAAAAGAAACAAAAAGTGAATCAACAATGTGAACCACTTCATGATTGTGCCATCAGAAAATGAACTGGAGAAACAAACAATGAGGCAGCAATGTCAACCACTGCAACACTATGCCATTGATAGGAAATGGACTGTAAAGGTAAGCACTGGGACAGTTTCACAACAGCCTCTTTAGTCAATGTGATATTTTAAATTGTTTTTTGAAATTTCCCAGTCTCAATATGATCAATATTGTTTTTACCAGCAGTTATCATCACAGTGTCAAATGTTTATGGCTAACAGCATATTTCGATATAGCATTGTTTATATTTTATTTTACATTCTCCTATACATGCGAGAATAATTAATTCCCTGTTAATTCTACAGAGCATATTCTTTATGCTCCTTAGCAGAGAGTCACCGATTAGCAGAATCTAACCATCCTTTGCTGAGGTAAGAGCAACAGGGTCTTATTGCCAGATTACTACCTGCATGTCCAGGCAGTCCCTGATTTGACAGAGAAAAAACAACCACCCAGTACCTTTTTATGTTTCTTTCTTTCTTTCTGACTATTTATTCTTAGGGGCTCAGTTGTGGGATACAATGTCACACTATAGTCTCTTGTTTTTGAGGATAGAACCATTGATATTAATATTTATGTCAATGGCATCTCTGACCATCCAAGTAACAATGCTACTTTCTTCCTCACAGATACGCTTGTCTACTTGCTGATTCACAGATTCCATAACTGTTACCAGAGCATTTGTGTTATTACTGTTTGGTGGGCATTTGAAAGACATGTGTAAATGGGTGTGCCTTCGCTGAAGGTTGAACGTCGAGCTGGCACCTCGGCATTGGTTAAAATCTGCTGCAAATCATTAGCGGACCGGAGTTCCGCTGTGGCAACCCCTAACCAGGAAAAGCCGAAAGACAACAACAACAACTGTCTTTGTAGTTAATATCTCCTGTCTGACAGCTATTTTCACATTTAGTAGAAAGTGGTGTTAGTGTTTTTTTTGCATTTATGTATAGTAGCTTTGGGGGAAAGTATGTCCAATGCTTACCATTACATCTACTGCTATTCTCTGTCTCCATTGCTATACAATTTTACATATCATTTTCTGAACATCCTTGTCCAGTGTATTCCTATCATACATTCCACAAAGAGTATAGTTAGAATGTCCTACATTCAAGCAGAACATAGCCATTTGTCCAACAGAAGAAAGCCCTTCATTTAAGCAGAACATATCCATTCATCCCACAGAAACAAATTCATTACAAGTAAGTGAACCAAATGAGAGCAGCAATTCACACACAACTCTTAACAGAAAACATCTCTACTACTGAACATTACTTAACACCCTTAACATATAAAGATGTCCAAATAATGTCAGCTCAAGGAGGGTGGCACTTATCAGCCCTTCTTATTCTTGAATGGCTGCTGGCCTTGCTAATCACCCAGAAACCTGCTTCAAGTGGAAAAACACAGAAAGAAACTCACAAAAGGACATGCCACCCACTGTCCTGAAAAGTACAATATGTAAGGCACAAAGCAATACAACATAAAGAAAAGTAAAATAAAGTGCTTTTACTTGGTGTTGCCAAACAGGAAAAAAATGCTTGAGAAGGGTAATATTTATGAGCCTACTTTGCTTCTCATTGGCCACTGTTCTTGCCAATCACCCTGAACCCCTCTTCAATTGAAAAAATTATTGAGCAAAAAATGCAACCTTTGGTCCTGAAAAAGACAAGAGGTAAGGCACAAAGCTATAGCAATAAAAAGTGTAATAAATCACCTTTCCTCCTTTCCTCTCTGTTGCCCATCAGAAAATAAATACAGCTCAAGGAGGGTAGTATTTATAAGTCAACATTGCTGCTCATTGGCCACTGACTTTGCCAGTCACCAAGAATCCCATGTCCGGAGGAAAAACACTGAAAGATGAACAAATGAAAATGCTGTCCCTAGTCCTGAAAAGGACAACAGACAAGACACAAAGCAGTAAATATAAAGAAAAGTGTATGCTTCTCCTTATTGTCACCAAGCAGGAAATAAATCCAACTCAAGAAGGGGAGATTTTATGAATCTTCCTTCCTCCTGATTGGTCACTGACTTTGCCAATCATCCAGAATCCCACTTCAGGTAGGAAAACACTGAAAAAAAAAGAAACTGCTGCCCTGTGTCCTGAGAAGGGCAAGTGGAGAGGCAAAGCTAGAAAAATAAAGAAAATGAAAATAAATGCCTTTATACAGTGTCACTGTGCAGAACATGACTACAATTCAATGAGTGAAGAGTTTACGAGACTTCCTTGTTCTTTACTGACCACTGACCTACTCACTCTGAAATCCATTTGAGGTGGAAAAAATACTGAAATATAACAATGTTCCCAGTGCAGTGAATTCTATTATAGGTTATTGTGTTGTATTAGCTGAAAATGCATAAATCCATTATATTTTTGACTTTCCTTATGTACACTGTTAAGTGTTTTCCTTGGTCTTAATATTTCTGGGAGAAAAATTAGTAATTGCAGCAACATTACTACTTTCAGTTTCCATCTTTTTTTCCTTATTGCTTCTAAAGAACAGTGTCTCAATCAATAGATCTCAGGAATTGAACTGATATTGGACATGGTGAACAACTGTAAGGCTTCCACAGATATATACAATGAAATCTAATCAGTGTCATCACATTCTGAACTTTTTCTATACAAATGTCCTTAAAAGGTGCTAAAACTTCTGCTATTCTATATTCAAGTCCAGTAAAATTATTGTCTCTCAGGAATGCCATGAATTCTCAAATTTTCTCCTTCTTTGCTAAGTTCAAAATCATTAATTCTAGTCTACATTTCAGCTTGAGTTTTTTGAATAGCTGAATGTTGTTCCTGATCCTGCAAATATTGGAAATCAATACCAACTGCTTCAGTTCCACTATTTCAGTGTTATGGCAATGTTTTGCAAATACAGAAGAAATACATTAGCCTTTGTTTATAGTATTAGATATGGTAGGCTGCACTATTGCTGGATGAATCCTGACCCCCAGCACCTCAACTCACTGAAAATCAATTCTCTGACAATGCTGGCATCTCTATTAAGGAATTGTTGAGGAATCATGCAGGCATTATGTTCATTTTACAGTGTCTGCCCCCTTTTTCCTGACAGTACAGCCATGGAACTAATCATATTATTCAGGGGGATATGGGGGCATAGCCTCCAACATGGGGAGTGCAGAGATGCTTAGCCCCTGCAGAATTCCAAACTGTGTTTTTCGGGATTTTTTTTTCATGGAGTTAAGTTTGGGTAATTAGCTCTTCAGCCGATTGCTATCCATCCACTTATAGTAAATGTGCACAGTTTAGCTTGTTAAACCACAGCACTGAAAGGAAAACAGGTAGAAGACCCACTCTCAATATGCTGTAGGTAACACGGAACAAAGAATATTTACAGTTTTTCACATCTATCCAGGATGCTAGTTTGCCATGGCCAGTGAAAAATCGTGCACCTGAAAAAAAGAATGAAATCTTTTTGAAAAAGAATCTCTTGAAAAAGAAAAGAAGACTACGTTCTTCTTAAATGAAATGCCGTTGATTATAATAACAATCGATCAAAGAGGAATTCTTGGTTTTTACAGAGGTAGGGTAGTTGGAGGTGACTAATTTTGTTTCTGTTCTAAACTTCATTTTATGGTAGTATATTTTTCTGTAATTGAATGGGGATGATTTACATAGGAACCAGATGTCATCTAAACATCTGTGGATTTTGGAGTTTTATATATAACTCCCTAACTACTCGCACATGATTGTTGTTGGAGCTATCGGAGCTGCTTAAGTGACTTGTATTTATCCACATTTTATATAACCTTTGGTTATCAGAATTAAAATTAACATCAGTTAAGTGGAATACACTATACCCATTCATGGCTAAATGCTTAAGCTAGTGGGAGGCTCATTGTATATTTCAGGACTACTTTATAGACATTAAAAAAATGGTTGAATCTGTGGTTTTAGAGTACATATACTGCAGCTGAGAAAAATGCATGTCACTTAATGTATAAAATAATCAAAGAATCAGGCAATCACTTTCACAATATGTGTTAAAATACTACATGTACTACATGTATTAAAGAAGTGAAGTTTGCAGTTACAAAAATTTACAACGTAAGTAGAAAGAATAGAGAAATGCATTATATGAACAATCTTTGAGTTGTCACAAGTTTATAAAAATTGTTTTTGCCACAACTGATATAATTCCACAAAGCTTAAGGACTGGTGCTTAGACATCATGTCTTGAATGCATTGAATTATTGTGGCAATTTAAACTTGATGCAGCCCGCAAGCCTGGTCTTAATGGTGTTACTTCTATACAATCTGTGTTGAAATTGAGGGCAGCTAAATCGTAAATGTTTTGGTTATTCGTTTTATAAAGTTTTTACAGTGGTATTTACAGAAGGGGTTATTTACATACATTAATATATGGATTTTTAGACATATCTGTTTTAATGATACTCTGGATTTTGATTTGTAATGAGGTCAATGGGGCTTGGTGTTTAAATTGAAAATTGGTAGATGTGATTGTGTCCACATCACATGGGATGGACAAAACAGCTTAACTTTATTTTCAATAAATATATTCTTGGTTTTCTCTTGGCATTTGGCATTTATTTTCCTGGCAGTGGCTGGTATTTCCCCCATGCTGTGTCACACATTTTTGTGGGTGAATGTATTTTCTTCACATGGAGAGGGCATCAGCTGAATGCATATGGAAAAAATAAACTTGGACTACTAGCCAAATTTTTACCACAAAGTTGCCAATCACATTATAACATACATTTTCCATAGATATATAGACATAGCCAGCTGCAAATATAGATTAATACATTTATTAGATATTGTCATGGTATCTAATCACAAAATAAAAATGAAACCCTTTTTTGTTCACTCTGAGTTTTGACTTGTGCTTTATTTTTTTTCCAGTGGCTACTTTTCAATTAACTCAAATTTGGCTGCTTCCATTGGTAGTTTAGAAGAATCTAAAGAATGTATAACATATTCACTGGAAATAAAAATATATATGTTTTCAACTTTATTTTTGAGTAAAACCAAAACACTTTATGTGACTGGACTTGAAAAGGACATTGTCATTGCTTAATGTAATATTTGACTTGTGACTTTAATTCAAGGGATGAGATGTTATTAAAGAAAATGCATTGTGCCTGCATGTTTTTGTATTAATATAGTTAAGCTGGGATCACATTCAGAATAAAGTAATGTCTCAGTCAGATAAGAAAAAGAAATACCCACACAGAGAAACAAGAAAGGAACAGAAAAAAAAAAAACAGGAAGAACAAAATAAATAAATAAATTAAAAGAAAAAAAAATTCATGTAGACCTAGTCAAAAAGATATGCTGAATCCCTACATCATGACAACATTCCCAGTGGAAATGGTCTTGTATTTTTGCTCATGACACTAATTATGCAGTAATACCAAACAGGCTGACATGATGTATTTAACTAGAGTATCCTGATTCATTGTAAGGAATATTTCAAAAAGTTTGCAGACAAAGTCATATCTAACAGACTGTTAAAAAGAAATACAGGAGCATAATGCAAATCTACTTATTAACATTTAGTAAGGTTTTAAAGTAGTAAAGAAACACCTTTTGTAAGTAGCAAAACTAAAACAGAGATATTGTGCTCAGCATTTTCTTAGAAGTGAATACAGAGAATATTCTTTCATTAAGGTCACTGAATGGCATAGGACATGCATAATGAAAGAGCAAAGGAAAAAGGCATTCGACTTTGTAAGCTAATATGATAAGATCAGGGATGTGCACACAGACGTACATTATATTAGCTAAGGCCGATTCCTTAAAGTAATCTGTCATTCTCATATTTACAAATTCATCAAAATACTTGCTCTGTAACTTTTATTTGTATTTTGTACTACAGTACTTAAAAATCAGAGTGATGTTGCATGAAGCATAAATCAAACATCAGTATTATGCTCGTACATTAATGTCTGGCAGAAAAAAGTATTTCTTATGTGGCTAAAACCAAAATTGCTGGTTAAATATATTATGTGGAAAAATTCATATTTAATTTTTTTTACAGGATCGCTAAGCTTAGAATGCATTCCAAAATGTAGTCTTTACAAATGCAATGAAACAGTTTCATTATAGGGAGCACTAAAACGCAAACCATTATTTAGCAATTTGCTATGACTTCTATTTAAGGTCTGTTCACAATCATTTACTAGCACAGATGTAATCACAGTTTATATTTACTAACAGCTTGCATTCTTTAGAATATCTTGCATGTTATTCCTTTACAAACATTTCAACAAGTAATTAAGTATTAAGATAACAACTTTATGGACTTTATAGATTTATTAAGTCTTTATTTTCTATGCATTGTTAATTGGGTTAGTCCCTCAGAGTTTAGGGTTGTTTAAAACAGAAACACTGGGATGTTCTGCAATAAAAATCTGCGGACATTGTATTTTATTTTATTAGGTCAGCTATCGCCATACAATTTGCAAACATAATATTTGATATGACAAACAATAAGAGTAGATACAATTTGTTTAAAACAAATACTTTCTGACACATCAGCACTATTCTGAAACTGCTACCTGAACTTCAGGATGGCATTTTCATTACTGTATTTCATTTTGTTTCATTTTATTTTAATTTGACTATTTATGCATTTTTACTAATAGTTTCTCATAACGGAAAAATAATTTCCTTTCTGTTAAACTTAATGACACATCGTTATATTAATTCATGACACAGTCTTTTCTTACATGCTTGCAAAACTTCAAGCTTCTGTGGATTAAAAATAAGCTGAAAAGTTTTGTTTCAGGAAAATATAATACCCTGGACTAATTTAAAAATGTTTAATTCTGAAATATTTGAACTACATTGCCATCACTTAGAAGCAAGCACTTACTGATGTGACATCTAATTATCTCTAATATTATTTACTCATTATCACAGTTCCGATTTATTTTAAATGGGATCTGGAAAGCATTCTGCCACTGGAAAATTTACAGATAAGTATATATGTGTGTGTGTGTGTGTGTGTGTGTGTGTGTGTGTGTGTGTGTGTGTGTGTGTGTGTGTGTGTGTGTGTATATATATATATATATGTGTGTGTGTGTGTGTGTGTGTGTGTATATATATATATATATATATATATATATATATATATATATATATAATTATATGTGTGTGTGTGTGTATGTATATATATATATATATATATATATATATATATATATATATATATATATATATATATTATGTGTGTGTGTGTGTGTGTGTGTGTGTGTGTGTGTGCTGTGCTATGTGATAATAAATATACTAATAATACACATACACACATTATACTTATACACCAACTCACATATAATGCATATTATGTTTTAATTCACACATTACATATACAAACACCAATATATACACACATGCATGTGTGTAGCTGTTTAAATGATGATGATGTAATATTGTAGAATTCAGTGCAACTTTTCCAAAATAAAGGAATATACTTTATGCCACAGAATTGAAGCCAGGGTACAGAAATGCTTTGTAACAGAATACCACAGTAAGATGCAGGAAAAGACGTTAAGCACAGCTACACAAAAACAAAAATGTATTTTTACAGCAATATGGATAAAAAGACATTACTTGGTCTAACAGTAAACCCCCTAAACCCAAACAGTGGCAAGATTACATTTGCAGGTTGCATCCTACACTCCATTTTAGGAGTACAAGTCTAAAACAGAGACAGAGATGGACACATATAAACTTGAACCTAATACTACTGTCTTATAGTAACTGCGTCTAAACATCTTCTCACACCTTTCAAAAAGCAAAGCATTTAGTACTCTGACTTCTTGCGTTTGCCAGTTTTGTCAAACTTAAAATGGTCAGCAGTGTTGAGTGAAAGGACATGGAACATTTCCATTTATACTAATCAAACTGCTGCCAGCAGCTTACATTTGCACAAAGCATGTTTTTTGCCAAATGTGAATAATTTGTTGATTTACTGACCCATTTCTACTTCCATTGCAGCAGTTTGCCTTATAGTCATAGATAATTGTAATATTTAAATGAATTACACTTAACAGTAATAGTTAAATATATGCAGGTTGAGTGTTTTCTGAAACTGATTTAATAAATACAATGAAGGGCTATATTTATAGGAAGAACACATTCTAGACATACCTTATTATGCTTATAGATAATTCATCGTATGAAGATAACTTTGCACATATTGGTTGGATTAGCTTAACAAATAACATATGTTATACCTTATATTACCAAACTTTGATATTTAGCCAATTTCATCTGTACATTTTACATATTTTTTATTTCTTTTACTACAGATTAATTATCATGTTTTACCAAGATTAAAATACATTCTCATTTTCCCTGCCTTTTGACCTTGGAAACCACAGCAAATGCTATTATATAACTGCAGAGATATTGCATTTTCTTATATTATGACTATAGTCCCCTTATTTCCCACTAACAGAGGTCCCCAGGTGTTTGCTTAGAGGTACAAACCATTTCTAAAAAAAAAATGGTCTCTTAGGTGTCCAAGAAACCTGATTGGTTATCAAACAGAGAAATTAATTTACTGCGAATGTTGATTCAGTGTTTGGGGACCTGTATATTATACGATACATGCCAAGCAGATGGCCTTGTATTTTTGTTCGTGAAACTAATTATGTAATAATACCACACAGTTTGACGTGATGTATTTAACTGGAATACATATGGGTCACTTCTGTTACATGTAAAGGTTCAGCAATAACAATTTTCTGATCAACACGTGTTAATTTGAAGTACAAAAGAATTTTCTGTTTTATTGAAACCAGATTGAAACTATAGCAAACATACAGATCTCCAAGGTCAGACAGTCCTGGCACAGCTACAACCTTGTTCTCTAGCCTGCTTGTGTTCAGCTGTGTTTACTTAATTTTAACTTGACAATGTCTGCTTCAAATTATACATAACAGTCAGCTACCCACAGATAAATAGATATTTCACAAACCTCTGGATGGAGCAGATTTTGGCTAGTGTATCTTTTAAAATAGTTTCCTCTGTAGCCATACTTTTTAGCTCTAAAATGGTTGATACTGTAGAGTAACTAACCAAGAATTAAAATAGATCCTTTTCCAAAACATACACCATATCATTTATAACTTCAGCACAGTGTAGTGATCGACACAAAAATGACCCAGTTTTATTAAATGTAGGGATGTACAGTGACATTTATAGGAAAGGGAAGCGTTATTCTAGTAACTGCACGGTTTTGTGAGTACTGCGCAGTTCTGCATTTAGAAATCATATTCCAATGTTTCAAAAGGCAGGCAAGTGTTAACCAAGTAATGGTATTTTTTTAAGAATACTTTAGAAAATACATTGTACATGTATTAGTAATATCAGTTAATTAATAAGTCTGAAGTTATGATTTATAGATGTCGGTGCCATGTAATGCAATTTCAATTTTATTTATCCATTGTATAGTTAAATCTGCAATTCCTCAATATATTCTCTCTCTCTGCTTTATTGAGAAATGTAATATAAGATATATAATACACAGAATTATGACTGGGTCTTTGATCATAGCTGGACTGTGGACAAGACATGCAGTTTTGACAACACATAACAACTACTTATGTCTTGAGACCTGAAAGTAATGTTCTGAAATACCTGTGGAATTTTAGCTGCCCCTACATATACTTGTTAAAAACAATGAAAATTCAGAATGTTATGTCTCAGTGTATGATGTATGTGCTTTTGAAGCTGTTCTTTGATTAGAGGCTCACTTTGTTTGGATTTGCCATTTATATGTCAGGGTGAAGTGTAGTATGACTTAAAACTGTTGTTTCTCCAAGGCAGCTCCCTGTTAACTGCTGCATGCAACACAACATTCATTTAGAGTTTTTATTAATATGAGGATTATATTAAGAACCTTGCCCCCACAAAAGCACCCATATGCATGCTCAAGGTAAAATTGCTCAAGTGTCGGTAGCATGCAAGAAAAAAGGTGAATGGCATAACATGAAATTCCAATTCCCATAGGAAATCATTGCCGGTGTGATTTTCTAAGTGTGTGCCTACAATAATTCACTTGTTGTTTGTTTATCTATTTATTGACAAGTGTTTACCAAGAAAGTCCATCTGGGCACAGTTGCCCTTTTTCAGGGGAAGCCAGGGAGAATAGCTCCAAAGTATCTTATTTAATGTTATCAATATTTATGATAACAAATTTTATAATGCAGTTTCAGTGAACACATGGTATAATAGTCAGTAAAATAACATTTGCATTGATATTCACAAACATTAAATTTACAAGCCTTGTACTGGGACTTTATAGATAGAAGAGTGGTGTATAAGACAGGTAGGAGGAATTTAAAAGATTCAACAGAGTGAGGTATTAGAGGAGATAAACAAGTCTGAGTGTTAGAAGTAATGATGGAACAGTAATTTGGTTGTGCTAATTAGAAGTAGGTATAGTAGATTAAAAAGTACAATAAAGTGAGGTATTAGCAGAAGAGAAGCAGGTTAAGTGATTTAGTGCTTTATAAGGGAGGTATAAGAAAGCTGATGAAGGGTGTTGGAGAGCTATGTCCCAGATAGGAGCAGGGACAAAGCCACGCGGCGGAGAGGAAGTATTTTAGTAATGGTTTGAAAAGATGGTTGATACAGGAATTTTATTCCAAGTTCTAGCTACACTATTGGAATAGAGATTAATCCCAGCAGCCCTTTGTGATTTATAGATGGAAAGCAGTTGCTATTATTTGAGGAAAGGGGATGATTTGGAAGATAGTACCGGAGTAGGGGTCTAACTGTCTGGCAGGTGGATGGGGTATGGAATATTTTAGGATTTAGTTTAGGAATATTTCTCTCACTTACTCAAGTTGGTGTGACAGTGGACTTGGTATATATAAGTTTGGAGATGGGGGCGGGGCTTTCTCCCTGCAGAAAACAATTAAAATGGGTTTTGAATTTCAGGATTTTTTTTAGTCCTTTCAGTACATTGAATTTTAGGACATTGACATCTCATTTCAGATCATAAGTAAAGTGCTTCATATATTATATAACATTTAGAAGAGGTGTTTATTTATTGTTTATTAATGTAGTGAGACAGATACATGCAAATTCCTGTCTGAATGGTGTTCTTGTAAGTATGGCCTTGTAAAGACACTTGTTTGTACAGAGTGCTAGCATGAATCTGTAATATTTCTACTTTCAGGCCTATGAGATATCAAAGTTTGGATGTCATTACTTTACCTGTTAAAGCATGGTGCAGACAGCTGAAGGAAATATCAGGAAATGCTTCTTTTCTCTAGCTAAACATTTTCTCTAGCTAAATGTTATTTATTTTGCTTCTCTTATTTTAGTTTAGTTGACAAGATATCTTAAGGACATTAATTGCATGTATTGTTTTTATGTCTGTTGCATTTATAGAATACTGTAGTATAGGCAGAGAACTGGTAGAGGTTTCTAATATTACCATTATTTCAAAATTCTGAAAAATAAACCATCTGTGTCAAGTGATTCAGTGTGTTTCACATTATAGAACAGATTGTATACTTAGCAAGTTAGTGTTAGCTACACACACAAGTAAATGTTAGAAACTCATATTCGTAGATCATAGTCAGTTTGCTGGTGTGTTTAAGACATTAATCATATATTCATTACGCTGGAGGTAGAACAGGGAAGTAAAATAAAAAGAGAATAACAAACTTTTTGTAACCTTTACCTAAAATCACCTCTTGATCACCATTTCAGCGATGTACAGAGACAAATATCTAAAAATCTAGCTGTAACAGTAACAACATGCCGAAATTCAAAAATCTGTATATAATAATGCTAATCATACCAGGGCAATATGTTGCATTGTATGGTTAACAACATTTTCATTCATCACAGCTGTGATGCAGGGATGTCGGGAGGCATACGCACTGTACTGATTTCAGTACAACTTTTTTAGAAGAGGGGGTAGCTTTTAAAAAAAAAAAAAAAAAAGTACGTACATATTTCTTCCTTTTTAAAGGGTATCGGCTCCTTTAAGGAGGATACCAGCCAGTCGGAAGTGAGCTCACGTCATGTCCGGCTGGCTGCGAGCGGGAAATGTGCAGTAGCGAGCGAGCGAGTGGAAGAAGACAATCGCAAATGGATTATCGCTGCGAAGAACTGTAGTTGGACTTTCACTGCGAGCAGGAAATGTAGTTGGACTTGGAAGGCAATCACGAACAGATTATCAGATAAGAGAGTGTATGTACAGATTTGTGTGTTGGACGGCAATCACGAACAGATTTGAGAGAGTGTATGTAATGAGTGAGATTGGAAGGCAATCGTGTGTGTGACATTGGAATTTGGAAGGCAAGTGTGTGTGTGTGAGATTGGAAGGCAAGTGTGTGTGTGTGAGAGATTGGAAGGCAAGTGTGTGTGTGTGTGAGATTGGAAGGCAAGTGTGTGTGTGTGTGAGATTGGAAGGCAAGTGTGTGTGTGATTGGAAGGCAAGAGTGTGTGTGATTGGAAGGCAAGTGTGTGAGATTGGAAGGCAAGTGTGTGTGTGTGTGATTGGAAGGCAAGTGTGTGTGTGATTGGAAAGCAAGTGTGTGTGTGATTGAAAGGCAAGTGTGTGTGTGATTGGAAGGCAAGTGTGCGTGTGATTGGAAGGCAAGTGTGTGTGTGTGTGTGTGTGTGTGTGTGTGTGTGTGTGTGTGTGTGTGTGTGTGTGTGTGTGAGACTTGAAGGCAAGTGTGTGTGAGATTGGAAGGCAAGTGTGTGTGTGTGTGTGTGTGTGTGTGTGTGTGTGTGTGTGTGTGTGTGTGTGTGTGTGTGTGTGTGTGTGTGAGATTGGAAGGCAAGTGTGTGAGATTGGAAGGCAAGTGTGTGTGTGAGATTGGAAGGCAAGTGTGTGAGATTGAAAGGCAAGTGTGTGTGTGTGAGATTGGAAGGCAAATGTGTGAGATTGGAAGGCAAGTGTGTGAGATTGGAAGGCAAGTGTGTGCGATTGAAAGGCAAGTGTGTGTGATTGGAAGGCAAGTGTGTGTGTGTGTGTGTGTGTGTGTGTGTGTGTGTGTGTGTGTGTGTGTGTGTGTGTGTGTGTGTGTGTGTGTGCGTGTGTGTGTGAAATTCCCCCACATAGTACACCTGCTGGCTATAGGTGTTCAGGCTCAAACCCTGTACCTTTGCTTCAGGGTAAGAAGAGCCTAAAGTCCCTAACCACCACCATTTCTGAACGTTGTTCAGATTTGCTTTTCTAATGGTTGTGAGCTATGGTGAGAAGTGAGAACTGAAGTTGTATTTCCCCCATTATTGTTTTTGTTTGTCCAGGTTTTTGTGCTAAGGTGTGAAGTGAGAACTGAATTTGTATTCTCTCATTATTGGCTTTGTTTGTCCAGGTTTTTTGTGCTAAGAGGTTGAGAGGTATCTAAATGATAGCCATTAAGTTTGTCTTCCTATTTTTCAAATTGCTGATTTAGCATAGTGGTATGTTGCACTGAGTGTAGTGCATATGGTTCTGGGTTCAAGACATGCATGGTGATAACACAGCATTTTATTCTAGCAACTTTCCAAAATTATACAAGCAATGTTTAAAATGTGTCCCTGGTTTTTGGGCTTTTGTCCCCCCCCAATAAATGTTGGCTTTTTCCAGATTTCTTGTGTTGCAAAGTTCAGAGATACAGCTGAGTGTCGACATTTTACAAGGAGCTGAGTGCTGCAGGGAAACTAAAGTTTAGTGCTGCTTATGCTGAGTCTGCTTGTACTGTTAATAGCACAACAGGTAATATACTTGCTTTTGATGCAGAAGGCTGTGGGTTCTTCTCCTACAGGAGGTAGCTGCATTGCTGATACTGTACTGTCTTATAAAGGGGGGTGGATGCTGTAGTCCGTTTTGATGAAGATATCTAGTAGTAACTATGAACTTGTTATCAGTTTGCCATCCATTCCCTATTGCAATATTACTAGCATAGCATTGTTTTTAAAGCAACATAGGCAATTTATTCCTCAAGGGCAACAGGCAGTTTATTTGTAGATGAAACTATGAAATATAAATTTGTTTGCAAGCAGCAGCCTCTTCATTAGTTACAGATTTCTTTAATGTGGAATTATGTAGATGGCTTTTACTAGTTCAGAGATTGTGCATATTTACTGATACTGGTGCACTGTAGAAGTTTGAGTAGACTTTTATGATGGAAATGTTATGAAATGGGCTGTTTTTGTCATTATTGGTGCATGCATATTTCTGATACTGGTGCACTGTAGAAGTTTGAGTAGACTTTTATGATGGAAATGTTATGAATTGGGCTGTTTTTGTCATTATTGGTGCATGTATTTTGTTTCATTGTTTACTGGAAAAATGTTCAAAACAATAAATTTAAAACACTCTCTAACAACTATACTGTATTGTACAAGGAATATAATTTAATACAGTCAGGAAGGTGTATCAAAGAGCACGTGTATGTTTCATGTGCAAGGGGCCTATGATTTGAAAACAGCCCAAAGTTCATCTTTATCTGCCACTGGCAAAATGTATTTTCTTTGAATGTGGGTTTCAATGCTGTTTCAATGAATGTGAGTTTCAATGAATGTGAGTTTTAAGGGTAGAGAAGTTTTAATGCTAAGTCTAGTTTCATTGTGAGACTGCATTGCTTTGTTTAGCAGATATTTATTGGTGTTCGTGCAGTAAAATGCAAAATAAAACTTTTCTGGCAAATCATTTAGGAATGAAGTCACTAAATAATGACCAACGTTAAGTTTCAGATGTCATAATCTTCAGAAAAATGCATGCTAAAGCAAGACCTGATATTCTATCAACTGTCTTAAGTTTATACAAGGTCAATTTTTAGTACTGTTTGTATGTTATCCCAATATATTTGGCCTTGTCCAGATTTCCTGCATTAAGAGGTTGAGAGGTATGTGCAAATAAACCACTTTATGGAATTAGGAATATCCAAACCTCTCAACTGTCCCCAATTTTGGCTCAACATGTTGCTCTCCCCCTAATAATCTCTCCGCAAAATAGCAATTTTGGAAGAAAACGTGGAGGGTTTATTTTTATAAATAACTGTAATAATCAGCGTTATACATTACTTATATTTCAGAAATGCATGTAGATTCATTTTGTCAGCTGCTCAAATTAAAACTGTGCTCATATTAAAATGGTGTCCCTTCTTTGACAGGTTCCCAGCTGTATTGCCTGGCCATCCTCTACCCCAACTACCATGCTGCATTTTTCAAAGAACTGACTTTCAGGTTCATTTTCAATTCAAGGAACCGAGTTTGAGTGAATTTATATTATATTACTGAAGAGGCATTACAGCAAATGCCTCTTCATCGACACTAAGAGCGAACCGTGAATTACGAGAATGGCCGTAACTTGGCTGGGGAGGGGGGTAGCAGTTTGAGAGCTGTGAGTACAAATTTGAAAATCCTAGCTACACCCCTGCTGCGATGGATAGTGAATTAAAAATTCAGTAGCACATACCACACCTTTTTACACTATCACTTCATGTACAAATGTATCTGTTCATCTCTTTAGTTATCTTTCTTCTGTCTATCTCTCTAGCCATCCTTCTGTCTGTGTATTTGTTACTGAGCAATCCAAGCATATCTGCTTTTCTACTCCATGCATTATGACCAGCCATATTGATGACATCATGCCCCAATACTCAATGGAAGTAACTCAGCATGGTAACCAAACAGTAAACAGTAAAGTTGCAGTATATGTCACATGACATAGAAACCTGAAAACATAAACACCGCATTAACGCTGTGCACATCTACCAATTACATTGTCAAGAGATGTGTTCCTTTAGTTTATTAAGTGATTACTGTGTGCATAATCAAGTAAAAAGAGTTATAACCTGTGTGCCAACTTGAGGTGGTGATGCTGCCATAACATTCTAAACACAATGCATAAACACACACACACACACACACACACACACACACACACACACACACACACACACAGGCACACACACACGCACACACACACGCACACACACACACGCACACACACACACACACACACACACACACACACACACACACACACACACACACACACACACACACACACACACACACACACACACACACACACACACACACACACACACACACACACACACACAAACACACACACACACACACACACGCACACATATGTCTGTAAGGAAAATAATGAGGAAGACGTATACAGTGGAGAATGGACTTGAAGAGGCACTGTATCTAGGGTTTCTACACACACTGTCTACATAACAGTTCTTTCCATTAAGCACAGGCCCATGTTGTCAGTTGAAGGAGTTTGTGTACCATTGTGAAAAGGCAGAAAATCATGAAGTACTTTGGTGCAGCTAGTAAAAGGGCAGCCATGTCTGCAAGGACTGAGCAGTGGTATTTGAACAAGTAACAGGGTATGAATTGCAGATGACAGCACCATGTGATCACAGCCGAGAATCTTCTAGCATATCTCTTGTGAGTCAGGCAGAAATATTTTTCCCCACCCGGTTGCTGTAGTGTTCTTAAACATCACTGTCTTTCTAGTTGCCTTCCCCTTATGTTAATTTGACCATATATCTAATTTCCTCTGTTTTTACTGGCTTGTGTGAGTAAGCACAAAATTATCATTTTGTGAAATCCCTCACCATCAACTATTTAAATTTATTGGCCATCCTACTGCATTCCATAGTACCAGAATACAAAAGCTATCTTGCTGTTTTAAAAAATAGTGACTCTCAACTAAAACTTAACTTTTTAGACAGGTAAAACTTAAGTTGCCTACTTTCACATCTAACTCTTCTAGTGCACACTGCAGTGTTTAGAAAAAAAACTTTTTTTTTTCATCTTATCTTTAAGCATCCCTGTGACTAGCACTTGCTTTAAAACCTGCTGGAAAGCACTAGGAAGTCTTAAACTGATACAAGCACTCAAATCTCCTTGTTAATAAGGAGAAATTAAGCATAGGCACTAAACAGCCTATAATTGCAAAGTACCTTGCTAAGGTAAGGGAAAACAGCTCTTGTACTTTGCAAAAAAAAGCACCAAACCAGGCATGTCCAAGGGTCGGCTTCCGGTGATTTCTCCTGTCCACCTGATGAATCTGGGCATACTGGGGCAATGCAGCAATTGCCTCATGTAAACAGACAACCCTCTCCTCCTACCACCAAACACTACAACCTGTGAAAGATGCACTTACATAGCCAAACTGGAAGCAAAGCTCTCTCCACCCAAGATCATGCTAGACAGTCAAGAGGAGATGGTTAACACCCACATTACACCTCAAGCAACACATAGCCCTTCTAAACCCACATATATGGAGGCCCGTAACATTAACCTGCCCAAGCAACAAGAACCTCCAAAGCTGAAATACAAACAAACACCAATCACAACCAAAGTGTCACATAGCTCACAACACCAGTGTGCCACCCAAAAACTAAGGCAAGACAACGTACCCAACACTTTAGTCATAGGTGACTCTATAGTCAGGCACACTGATGTCCCACTCACCAGGCTAAACAAGGAGAAAATTACAGTCAGCTGCCTGTCGGGTGCCAGGATCCGCCACATAACGCATGCACTCAAGTCACTCCACAACAAGTACAAATATGACTCTGTCATTGTCCATGTTGGAGTGAATGACTTGGGACTTACCTCTCTGGACTACATGAAAAGAGATATGGAAGAGCTCTCGGATCATGTGGCCCAGGCAGATATGACCCTAGCCATGAGTAGCATCCTGCCTTTGCCCAGAATTATATCACAGTATAAGGGCAAAATGATTGACTTCAACAACTGGCTAAGCTTCTGGTGTCATTCAAAGGGGATCCAGTATCTGTCTGCCTGGGAAGACATGATCGACAGACCACGATGTTTTGCCAGACATGGTCTGCATCTGTCGCCCCTGGGATTCAGGTTACTGGCTAAGGTTCTTGCCACCCCTATAGTGCCTTTTTTAGGCAAAGTTCAAAGGACAAAACCACCACTGTAACAGGTACAAGCATGCAAAATCTGAAGGTAATGCTACTGAATGCTAGAAGTCTAAACCTCAAACTGCACTCTCTCGAGGCACTTCTAAAAATGGAGAACATCGATATCTGTGCAGTAACTGAGACCTGGTTCAAGGCTCCAGAGAGCACCGCTGCAATACCAGGCTACAACTCTTACCACACTTTTCAGCCACCAAAACCAGGACCAAAACACTAAAGGTGGAGGAGTGTCCATATTCACCAAGGATATTCATAACACCAGGCTAGTTGCCCAACACAATGCGTCTGAAATTCTCCAGGTGCAACTAACACTAGATAAGACTGCAATCCAAATTACAGCTTGCTACAGATCCCCCATCATGCCCCAAGATTCTCACTACACCTTTTTAAACATACTGAAAAATATTAAGATACAACCAAACACCCTAAAACTGGATGATTTCAACTACCCTACCATTAACTGGGAAAACTACTCATGTACCAACACCTTTGCCCAATGGTTCTTGTAATTCATAAATTCCAACGACCTGGATCAACTAATCCTTAGTCCCACTAGGGGCTTCAATATCCTAGACCTGGTCATTACCAACATGGAAAATCAATGCTCCACACCTATGGTCACCCCACTCGTTGGTCAGGTCTGACCATAAGCTAATCACCCTTGACATCCACATCCCACCCCCACCCCCCAGTAAGGAAACCTCCATAAAAAACTTCTCCAAAGCCAACTTCATGCTACTCAAGTCAGAAGTGACAAACTTCATGACACTCATGCAGACGGGAACTGAAAGTTTGATTGCTGAATCCAAGACTAAGGCACTGTATGAGCACATCCACCCATGCATGAATCATGCCATCCCAAATAGAACCAAGATGCTCTCCTCCAAAAAAAAGAAGCCAATCTGGTGGTCCCTTGCCATAAATAAACTTTACAACAAAAGGAAGAAACTGTTGCAGAAAAGAGAAAAATCCCAGGATGCAAAAAACTCCCTTACCAGCCTCAGTAAGAAGCTGAGATCCCTTCATAAAAATCCTCCAAAACTAGTTATGAAAATAAAATTGCCAAAGATTTCAAGGACAATCACAAGGCATTCTATAGCTCTGAGCTACAACAGAATGGCATTAAATATACTGATCCCAAGAATATTGCCAATATCCTGGCAGATCAATTCAGTGCAAACTTCACCCTCCTCTCACCCTCTAAAGGGCCCATCTCAATACCAAAAGATTGCAAAATTCCGATAATAAATGCCACATAGGTAAAAAACACACTCTCCAAAGCTAAGAATACAGCATCCATGGGATCAGATGACATCCCAGGCTGTGTACTACATGAACTACAAAATGAACTGGCACCTCACCTAAGTGTCATGTTTAACCATAGCCTCACCTCAGCCTTCGTGCCCACTGAGTGGCGCACAGCTACAGTTATCCCACTCCACAAGGGGGGATCCACCTTGGATTCTGGGAACTATCGCCCCATCAGTCTGACGAGACTGATCTGCAAGGCAATGGAATGTATTACCATAGAACTGATAAACAAAGTAATTGGCAACCTTCAAACACTGGACTCCACACAGTTTGGGTTCATGAAGGACCGATCTTGTCTCCTAAACCTGATTGACTTCTTCGAATCAATCTCCAGAGCTGTGGACAAAGGTAAGGTGGTCCACACAGCCTATCTGGACCTCACCAAGGCCTTTGACACCATCCCCCACTCTGGAATCATAGATAAACTTACTAACTTGGGCATTAATCCCTATGTCACTCAATGGGTTGCCAACTGATTTACTGACAGAACCCACACTGTAAAAGTAGCTGACTCCAAATCCAGCTCCAGACAAGTGACAAGTGGAGTACCTCAGGGTTCAGTCCTGGGACCGCTCTTGTTTGGCATCTACTTCTCTGAAGTACAGGCCAACACTAAGGGACTCTGGCTAACAAAGTTTGCAGATGGCTACAAATTGGGAGACATTATTGAATCCCCAAATGATGTGGATATTCTACAAAAGGGCCTTACAGAAACAGATACTTGGTGCCAGAGCCATGGGCTCAAGCTCAATGCCAAGAAATGCATAGTTATCCCCTTTGGGAAAAAACATGCACCCATGAACTACCTCATAGGTGGCAGTACACTAAACCGAAAGTGTGATAAGAGACTTAGGGACACAGGTGGATAGTGGTCTCACCTTCGATAACCCCATCGCCACAACAGCCAGGAAATCTTTCTATGTGGCACACCTCATTACTAAGGGCTTTTCAGCCAGAAAAAAGGAGGTCATTGTCCCACTGTACTCATCCCTCATTAGACCCATTATATAATACAACCCCACATTTGGTATGTACCTCTCAAGACATCTACAACAACTGGAAAGGCCGCAGAAATACCTCACTTAAAGAATCACAGGCCTAAATCAGATACCCTATGGTGACCATCTAAAAAAACTCCACCTATACTCTGTCGCATATCATCTACTCAGAGGCGATCTCTGCTTAACATACAAGGCCATGTCAAACCCAGAGCTGTTGGACATGCTATCATTAAAGAAATCCAAATCCATCAGAGACACACGCTCCAGGGATCTAAACCTTGTCATCACAATGAACAAAACATGCTGGAGGGATATGTTCCTGACCCAGAGACTCCCCAGACTCTGGAATAGATTACCCATATATGTCAAGCAGAGCACTTCTTTGGCCCTCTTCAAAAGGAACCTTGATGATTGGATGGGAGATAGGAAATTCACCCCGGGGATCACATCAGTCGCCCTGCTAAACAAGGGTCCAGGGAAGTAAATACTGTGGGAAGAAATAGCCAGTGAATTGTTATGATTAGGCTTGTATAGACCCTAGGGCCAATAGCCTAGTCCTAACCTATGAACCTATGAATCATTATGCATGATATTAGGCATCATTACAGAGGAGGGCATGAGCCCATCAAACAGTGGTACTGATTTCCCAGAAAGACACTGCAAGTGTAACAACTGATATGGTGGCCATCCTATTTAGTCCTAGAATACAGTCAGGGTGGTGTGCCACCACAGGCAGGAGCATCTATAACTACTGGTAGCTGATCAACAATGCATTTTGGTGGTATATTAGCTACATGAATGGACAATGTCCATTTCCTACACCTTTCCACTGAGAAAGGCAAGCCCCTACTGCATGCCACCAATGCAAACTACCAGAACATGTATTTATCTTTCTTTGTTTACTGGGAAAGTCCAGCTGGAGTTGATCCCATTTTCAGTGGAGGCCCAGGGGAGAAAAGCTCCAGAGTTACAACAAAGTACAGAGAACATTACATAAACATACTTAAAGTAAGATAGTAGGATAGCAGGAGTTTTTCATTGTAATGTACATAGAGAAGAGTTGTACAGTTTTTACACATACAAAAGTACAGAAGACAAGAATTTTTCATACATACATTGTGAATCAGATATGTACGTACATTAAATGTGTATGCATGGTTAATGAACTACAGCTGAAATGTCAAACATTGCATGCTCAGAAATTGAATATGTACAGTAACCAGAAAGAGAAATATGTGTTTAAGGATATGTTTGATTTTTTTTTTTAGGATGTCATGTTATTTTACTATTGTGACATAGGCGTTCCTCAGTAATAAAGTAAGTAGGTTAGAGTTTGTAGAGGCAGTTGTAGTTTTGAATGTCAGTATGTTTGCTCTATAAAGGATGTTAGTATGCAGCTGAACAAGAGACCAAAGATACACTGACAGAGACGTTAGGAGAGACAGGGATGGAGAGAAAAGATGGACATGGACGAGTCAGCAGAAGGTTAGCTATAGATGAGAGGGGCAAAGTAGTATTTATGTAGTAACTTGCAAAGTGTTTATAAGTAGTATTTATATACTATCCTGAGGTTGTGCAGGAGCATAGCAAGTATTCTACTTAAGTGTTTTTTCAGCGGTGCTTTAAATAAATGTAATTTGTCTGTTTATCTTAGTTCTAAGGGGAATAAGTTCCAGATTTTTATAACATGATAAGAATAAAGTGACTAACCAGCACAATTATTTGATTCTGAGACATTAGTGTTTTGTTGCTGGACCTGGCGGTTCTAGGAGTACTATAAAGTTGCATTGTACCTTGTAGAGATGGGCATTTTTCAGGGTAGTATATTCATTTGTAGGCTGTAGTGAGTTGTGAGTAGTTAAGGTAGAATGGAAGTTCATGCCACTTAAGATCTTTAAGGGGTATACAGTGGTGAGTCGTTTAAGGTTTATTTGCAGCACGTTTATCAGTTCTATTGTAGGCCATTTTAATTTGCTTTTTAGGGTAGGGTTGAGATTAGTAAAGACAGGTGATGCATAAAGTAAGGATAGAAGTAGATATGTTCTTGTTATCCATTTCCTAAAGTGGTCAGTGAGAATATTTTTCAGCCTATATAGAGGGAGTCTAGCTTCCAGTTTGTTGTTTTGATGACTTGGGGGAGGTGGTGATTATATATGAGATGATCATTGATTAATATTCCAGTTTGGTTTGAGAAGTACATTCTATTTTTGTGTTATTCGACGACAGAATGTGGAATTAATGTTTTTATTCTAGGTAGCTTTTATGGGTAAAGAGCGTGGGTTTTATCTTTTAAGGGTTTATAAGCAGGTTTGAATTATCTAGCCAAGATCCTGTGGCTAATAAGGCTTATTAGGTGATGTTTTGCAGGGAGAACAGATGAGTGTAGCATCATCTGCACATTGTACTATAGTTGCTTTTTTGAAGGTGGACTGTAGATTGTTAGTAAAGATATTAAAGTGATGGAGCCCTAGAATTGATCCCTGGGGGACACTGACTGAGACTGCTAGGAAATCGGAGTAGTAGCTGTGAAACCAGGTTAGAGTTAGAACACTGAGACCTAGGGAAGCAAGTTCCTGAAGAAGTTTTTGATGTGCCGCTGTATCAAATGCTTTTGTTAGGTCAAAGACAATGGTTGAGACTAGTTTGTCATTATTTCTGAGTTCACTGACAGCGTCAGTAAAGCTGAGGAGGTGAGTATGAAAACTGCAAGGAACCACCACGATGTGAAAACGATAATTTATTTTTAACAAGAAGAACAAGCGCTTTCACGCACCACCTTGGTGCGCTTCATCAGGTTACAATCAAATTTAAAACTTCTGCCCTTATATACAAAGTCATTCAACAATCATTCAATCAAGAGCGTCAATTAAGACAATCTAGTGAATTATTTTAAAAGGGTAACGGTATCTCCCTATAGCTGCGACATTTTAAGCAAAAATGTAGTCTATGAATAACTTATTATAATATACTTAACTATAAACAAAAAATACAAAATCAATTTGAAACCATAAACGATCCTATTATTAAAACCTATAATATTTAATTTAGACATCATCTGTAATTCCATGCCCTACCTTTATATATAAACAGGCTTAGCCAAATCACATGTTAGTATGAATGATAACAAACTATCAAACATCGTATATAAAAAACATATATCAATTCCTATATGTTGATATACCTTAGTGTATCTAAATATAAAACACTAATGAATATATACAGAGTTGTGTACTGAACACACAGGATATATACATGATAAATAACATGGCACAAATCCTAAAAATACTAACTTGGTGAGTCTAAACACTGATCTAATTAGGACTATTAATACACTACATAACACCTAACTAAATAGCTGTTAATTAAACAATGTTTAAAAATCAAATGTCAATCCATCACTAATAAATAAAATCTTTAAATAAACTCCAATACTTATAAACTGTATACTTCATATTCATTTATAAAAATAAAATCTTAAACAAAATGAAATGAATCAATAACCAGAACAAAGTACATTAATATAGCAACCAAGACCACTATATATGCTAGCTATAAGCACAATAAAGAGCAGGATGGAGCTGAGTGAAGATATCTTCATCCATTCCCTAATAAAGCCGGTCGAATACTAAGTGTTGAATTTAGACCAGGTTCTATATGGGCTCTAAAGTTTAATATCCATCTTAACTCATATAATTCAAGAGTACCTATTAAATCGCCCTCTCTTTTATTCTTGTTTACCATTTGGATCACTCTAAATTTAAAACCATGTTGGGGGAACTGCTGGCAATGTTTAGCCAGCGCATTGGTAGTATTTCCCTTCCTAATGTCATATACATGATTGTACACACGATCTTTAAGCCTTCGTGAGGTCATACCCACGTAGTATGCTTCACATGAATCACATGTGGCTAAGTATATGACGTTATTTGTATCACAAGTGGCATATAGTGTCGGTTTAAAAACTGTATTAACACCCGGGACCTCAAATATTTGAGTCTTGGATATATATTTACATATACTACATTTTGTACAAGGGTATGTGCCCTTCTTATACCTTACTCTGATATCCAAATGCTGAGATTTCATTTTTTCATTACAAAGTAATCTCTTAAGGTTTAAGCTATTACTAAACCTGAATACTGGTTTGCCCCCCACTATTTGTGACAAATTCGAGTCAAGAAGCAGGATCTTCCAGTTGTTCAGTATGATATTCATGATGTGATCTACATCATTCGTATATTTAATACCAAAAGGTAATACCATCTTGTTCCTTCCAGAGCAGTATTTAAAGCCTCCTTTTTTCCTATATGTGGGGGTTTCTAATGCAGTCAAAGTTAAATCATTCACTAGGGTTAAAGGATAACCCCTATCAACAAAACAGCTTTTTTGAAAATCTACTAGGCTGAGTATATCCTCATGTTTACTACAAAGCCTAGAGATTCTAACTATTTGACCTTTTATTACATTTCGAAAAATGTAGCGGGGGTGCATGCTGTCAAAATGAAGGATGCCATTCCTCCAGCATGGCTTCCTGTATAGCGATGTGGTGATTTTATTGTTATTAACATCCTTAGAAAGTGTGATATCCAAAAAGTTCACACTATGGAACGAATATTCAAAAGTGAATTTCAGAAAAGAGGTGGTGGATTCCATGTATGCTACGAACTCATGCAATGAGTCTTCATCACTGTTCCAAAACAAAAGGATGTCGTCCACAAAACGTCTGTATAAAATGATGTTCCTAAATCTCCCATTACCAAAAATAAACCTCCTTTCCCACTGATAAATGACCAAATTGGCATACGCATTTGCACAGGGAGTGCCCATGGCCACTCCCCATGTTTGTGCATATATTTGGTCACGAAATAGAAAGATGTTATTATTTAATACCATATCCAGCAGGTTACAGACTAACATTTGATCATTATTTTGATTTTGACTAACATTTTGATCATAAAGCTGAGGAGGTAGTACAACAATAAGGTCGGAAGCCATGATGAGTGGGAAGAGAGGAGATTTTGGCCAGTGAGGTCTTTGATTAGTTAAGAGTGTATGCATTTTTCTAGAATCTAAGATATTGGTGGGATAATGGTGATAGCTGATAGGTGGTTAAGTCAGTAGAGTTGCCACCATTATGAAGTGGCACGATGTATGACATTTTCCAGATATCAGGGACATAGTTTTTTTTTTTTTTTTATCAGTCCATTGATTAGAATGCAGATCCCATGGCTTCTGCTGATATTTTTAGATACTCTGGTGGCAATTTGTCAGCAGGTAAGGTGGTTGGTTTCAGTTTTTGTAAGTATTTTTTATTGCTGAGGTGGGAATAGTGTTATGTATGAAATGTGTATTGTTAGTTTGAGGTTCTGGGATAGTGAGAATTGTGGAGATATTTTGTTTGGCAAGAAATAGGACTGAGTTTACAAAGTGGGAGTTGAACTGTGTTGCTACATTATCTGGGCTATTATCTGAGGCGGGGCCAGTGTTTACTGTTGTGTGAGTAGTTGCATGGACTGCCACACGAGTTTAGGATTGTTTTGATTTGTGTTTTGTACATCTTCAAAATATGCTTTTCTGTCATTAAGTATATTTTTAGTTAGATTACTTGGGTATCTATAGTCTTGTATGGATGATGGTGTATTGTTATTTTGTCGTGTTTGTGATGCATGAGAGTTGCTTGCTACACTTTGTTAATCAAAGTGCACATATTGATCTAACTGTTTTAGTTCTCAGTGGGGCCAGATTGTTAAGCATATTTAGGAAAATTTTGTTGAAATAAGTGACTGCCTCATCTAGTGTTAGAGTGTCCTTTATTCATGGACTTGTTTGTAGGTCACTTGCGGATGAATGCTAACCACTGACTAATTGTATAAGTGAGTAGGTGGTCACTGATAATGTCAGCTAGGGTTTCACTAACAATCATTTTATTGGTTTTATTTTTCAGATCCCATCTTCCCTTCTTGAGTTTTTGTGTACCCTAGTGGTATAATTTATTAGTTTAAAGAAACCAAATAGATTTAAGTATGGTGAACTTAGCCTGGTTTATTTCCAATCAATGTTTCCATCACCTAAGATTATTGTTTATTTATTTATTTTACAGAGTAGAGAGTGTAGGATTTCTTCTAGTGTTGCTTGACTGTTTCCAGGGAGATGCAAAGGCCTATTGGACAGATTATTTTGCTATTGTTCTGTTTTTTTATGGGTGGCTAAAATTTCTACATTACAAAATTGCTGGACTTTATGAAGATATTGGGTTAGTTCTAACTTGCTTTTGAAAATAACTACTATTTCACCTCCTCATTTTTTAGTCTGTCTAGACTGATAATATTGGAATCCGGGGGCAGAATTGCATTGTCGGTTATTTTTTGGTTTTAGCCAGGCTTCTATTGAGACAACTACATCAGGGCAGTAGAAAGATAGGCATGCATGGAGGTTTTGGGTTTTCTTAGAGCTATTTTGAAAGGTTATGTTCAGTAGTAAGGAGGTTGTATGGGCCCTGTTGTAAGGTTTAGGGAGAGAGGTATAGGGGTTCGAGAGATGGTGGTCTGCAGACTGGTAGTAGGCCCTGGATTTGGGTGAATGTCACCACATAAGAATAACTCTTTTTTTTTTTTTTTTGTTTTGATGTGAGATGTAGCAACTGGGTTTTGTTTATATGTGTGGCTGGGGAAGGCACAATGCTCTATTTGTTTTTATATGTATGTTTAACAGTAAGTGTGGGTATAGTTCACCAGATATACAAGAGAAATGAGAAGTGGCAAAGGGTTTGTGGAAGTGCAGGTTTCTAGAAGAGTAGTTATGTGGCTGCATGTTGGGTTGGATGTTTGTGATGTGAGCAAGAGCAGTGTGGAGAGCTGTGGTTCATGCATGTGGATAAGGCATTTTGGAATTAGAAATCAGTTGCCATTAGATCATTCTAGTAGTGCATTTGTTAGCTGTGATGCAGGGTCCTGACGACAGGATGTAGCTGGTAAAATGTAGAGGTGGAGGTGCAGGAGGACTTTGGAGTTTGACGAGTTGGCAGAAGAAGGTAAAAGTGGTATGGAGAGAGAAACTATGAATAACAGTAGTATGGAGTTTGAGCGTGTGGACAGTGGTGGAAGCCTTGGAGATATATCTGGAGATAGGAGGGTAGGTGTGTACATCGCTATTACGAGTGGCTGTGGTGACAAATGCATTCTAGATGATCAGTGAAATGTTCTGTAACATGCCACACATTTTTACACAGTTTTATATTATCCATGGTACTATGTCAACCTGCAGGAGAGGGGCCCTTAGTCCTGTCCTGTAGGCCCTAGCATGGATGCACACACGCACACACACACACACACACACACACACACACACACACACACACACACACACACACACACACACACACACACACACACACACACACACACACACACACACACACACATGCACACACACACAAGAGTGCAACTGGAACTGTGCAAAGTAATATAAAAACAGTATCAGGGTAACAAGGCAACTTTGTGCAAGACCCTGCTCCCCACATTTCAGTATAATTAATGTTTTCCCTCTCTTGAAATGCATATACAGGCTCTTCCAAGATTGTGGACTGGAACACATTTATGTTAAGGATGGGACCTTGGCACTACAGGCTAGAAATTCACAAATCTCAGTGCATTTGCATTCCTGCTCCCAGGGAGACATCAGTAATTCTCCTTTAACTGTACGGCACAATACAGCAGGAGATCATGGACATTTCTAGTTGTTTTTGTGGTGCGTACCATACCAGATATGCAACAAAGACTTGTCAGTATGTTGTTATGACAGTACGTTTTACTCACCAACATGTGGCTGAACGCTAGTCCTCATCTGCCCTACCATGGACTCAGAACTCTGCTGATGGGCTGCATCACATGGTCCTTACACTGCCACAGCATGCAGATGTGCACGCCTACACAGGAGGGTAGGCTTTCATCTGTCAGAGCAAGACATCAACGCTGCACTCCAGCCCATTCTTCATGAGAAATCACCTCTTGTACTGCAGAACATCTGGAGAAAGTGGAAGCAGCAGACATACACCATGACGATCATGGATTCCTATCCCGCTTCAGGTTGTGTTGTAGCCATCACATATAAAAGTAGTATACCAGCAGAACAATACTTTGATATGAATCAACAGGATGGCACAAAATCCCAACTGAAAAGTTAATTAAAAACTGGTGAGTATAATATTCTCATATTCACATACCACCTGGCAGCATTTTGCTAATGCCAGATTGTTCAGATATGTTATTACACTTTGGCCTGTGTTACTTTTTTTAAACTGTGGGACTGTTGGGATCATTAAAAATGTTTACAATTATACTGTTTTATGTCTCTGCAAAAAACATATTTTCTTTAAATTAAAGTAAAGATGATATAATGTAAGTAGCAGATTACTAACTCAGACCAGTCACAAGCAAAGTTATAGCAGTGCAGTAAAATTGCTAGGGAGTCTGCAGTAATCGTGTGAAGCCTTAATATATGCACCCTGTAACATGGCCTGCAGATGTAAATATAACATGTGCCAGTAGAGCTATTTATTCAAGAAGGAAGAACACAACATGGAGTTTTTCACAGAAAAGAGTATCCATGAACAAGGTGGTGTGCTTTAAATCAAAACAGAAGCATATTCAGCACAGCTGTGATGAAATACTCATCACAAAATAAAGAGTAAAAACAGACTTCACTCTATGCTAATACCATGAAACAACCGTGTTTTAAAAATAAACAGAGTAGAAAAGGTGAATTAATGGAAAAAGAGACAGAAAGCCATAGCTCTTAGAGTGCATAGAGCAATAACACATTTTAGGACATAGATGTAGGTTAAATAGCCCAGCTGTCATATAACTGTAATCATATATTATGTTCACATTTGCTTTATTCAAAGAAGTCAAAGCTGATTACTCATCAAGAACAGTGACATCCTTAGTGGCCTTCTAGCTACAGGCATGCCAGTTCTCAGTCAGCTCTTTGTTATTATTCCATAATTTCAGTCCACAACTTCCTGACAACATTACTAGTGGTCATGTCACAAGAGAAGTAACAAAATATGTGGCATCATCATCTATGCTACTGTGCAATAAAATGGTGTATGAATGCACTTTCTGCTGACTCCTGTATAGCTTTAGTATAATGCCTATGGAATGGTTTCAGTGTGTGCATGTGTCTTTGCAATAAGAAAATACAATGTCCTGCCATTCTGTGTTTGAAAAGTTGTGTGCTCAGATCTCTACCCAATCGTCAGCCCTGTAGCATCATAAACTTAAACCTTCTCCCGAGAATGAGCTGGCTTCTAGGAACATTACTGATGCCCTCTCTTTAGGCCATTGGATGTGAAGTTCACTAATAGAATCAAAGTCACTGGAGTAGAGTCTGGGATGTAAGTCTCATACAGTCAGACAGCATCTTGCATGAGAAAGATGTGTAAAATATAACGTATTCAAATGTCGGAAAGGAGTGATCCTTGTACAGGCTACACAGTGCTGCCCTGATGGACAATTTAACATAGCCTCAATTCCCACAGTGCAATGTGTGTTATCATAGAGAATCTGCAGAGATTCCTTGCTGTGCAGCATTAGCATAACCATGCTTCCCTCAGTGCGGCATGTGGCATCTTAATGAATGTTCATAGTCCTGCTCTGCAACATCACAGCATCACATAGGCACTGTGCGATTTCATAAGGAACATGCACAATGCTCCCTTGATGTCTGACCTCTGAATAATCAAATGATTTTCACTGTGCAATGTGTGATATTTTATTTATTTTATTTATTTATTTTACATTTGTTGACCGGGATCGTCCGACTGGATACATGTCCATTTTCAGCGGAGGCCCAGGGAGAAAAGCTCCACAATGACAGAAGGTTACATACATGTTGCAATATTACATATTATTACATTTAGTAGTGCAGTTAAGGAGAAAGATATACAATATATATCGTAATAAAAGCAGTCTAGCAATAGCTATCACAATAAATACAACAGTTCCTATACAAATTTTATAAAGCATGTTAGGTTAAAGGACAATAGCAGCCTTTGAGCTTGAATACTATACAATGTTCTGGTTTAAGATTATAGGTTCCTACCCTAGGTTGTCTTAACAGAGGTTTAAGGGTTACAGATATGGTCAGAGATTGGACAAGGAAATATTGTGTTCGGTCTTTTGAAGATAAAAGTTAAGTTGTTAAGCTAGGATAAGTATGGGGAGAAAAGAGATCTAGGTTAAGTGAGGAGAGCTAATCTGGGTTAGAGCATTGGCAAAGCCAATGTGACTTAAAATGGAGTTTTAGTTTCTTTTTGAATTGGTCCAGAGAGGTAGTAAGAGTGAGGTTACAGGGGAGGGAGTTCCATATTTTTCCAATGGCGTTGGCAAACAGAGAGTCACCCCCTGAGTTATAGGATTTGATTGTTTGGACAAGTTGCCTATTTGACGAGTGAAGACAGCTTAGATTGGAATAAGGAAGAATTAAATTTTTCAGTGCAGGAGTGTTATCAGGTTGTTTGAGAATTTTAAAAGCTTCTATGAGTTGGTTCATCTGGAGAAGGTTAGGTAGTTCTATCCAGCCTAGGTTTTTTAGGTTAGAGCAGTGGTGAGTTCTATAGGGCATACCAGTTGCAAATCTGGCAATATGATTATAGCAAGATGTGAGTTTGTTTAGGTCGGATTTGTTAAGTTTAGTAAGCATGGGAGAGGCGTAGAGAAGGGTAGAGAGAAGATGTGAGTGGGAAATGGCCACTTTGGCAATTCGAGTTAGGAAAGTTTTAATCCTATACAATGACCCGAGTTTCTTGTTTACTGTTTTGATGGTATGGTTAATGTGCATGTCAAATCTAAGTTTATTGTCTATGGTAACTCCTAATAGTTTAGTATAGGAGTCTGGGGAGATGATAGTCCCATTGTTGGATTGTATGGTAAAGGATATGGGAGAGGGTTTATGGGGTGGATGGAAGAGTAGTAGTTTGGTTTTGTTTGGGTTCAAGATCAAATGACGCCCTGATAGCCAATTTTCTACTGTAGTAAAAATGTGCTGGGTTGTAGATAGTAGATTAACTGGGGAAGTATCAGAACATACTAGTGTAGAGTCATCTACATATTGAATACAAGAGGCCTCAGGGATGACTGTATAGAGGTCATTGATAAAGACTGAAAAGAGAAGAGGTCCTAATATAGAGCCTTGAGGAACCCCTATGGTATTAGGTAATAGGTGCGAGAGCTCATTCTGCCAGAGTACTGCTTGTTGCCTATCAGACAGGTAGGCATAAAACCAGTTTATGGCTTGGTTGTCTAAGTTCAGGGTTTTCAGAGTGTGGAGTAGTAGCTGGTGGTCAACCATATCGAAGGCTTTAGACAGGTCCAAAAAGAGAGCAGAGGATATTCTTTTGTTATTCTGGGTAAGATAGTGCAGAAGTTGTTTTTGTATACATTTTTCCATGATTTTGGCAAGTGGTGACAATATGGCTATTGGCCTGTAGTTTGAAAGTTCTATGGATGAGCTCCCTTTATGGAGTGGTATAACATAGGATATTTTCCATATTGAGGGGATTGTGGACTCGGTTATGATCCGATTAATTAGGATTGAGATGGGATATGCTATGACATCTGTGGCTTTTTGCAGATATTCAGCTGGGAGAAGATCTGCAGAAAGGGTAGTTGGCTTTAGCTTTTTCAATAAGGATCGGATGAGGAAAGTGGAGACAGGTTGGAGGTTAAGGGAGATGAGTGACTTAGATATGGGATCTGTTATTGAGGTGCTGGTAGCCGATAGTTGGTTGGCTAAGGATTGAATAGTCTCTGTAAAGTAAGTATTAAAGGTATTTGCTACTTCTACTGGGCTTTTATCACTTAATGTTCCTGGGGTTGGAGTGTTGGATTTACCTGGTTGGAGAAGATTATTTAAGCCCGCCCAGAACTTTTGAGGATTGTTTTGATGTTTATATTGCAGTTGGCAGTAGTAATCTTTTTTGTCATTTGTAATGGCCTTTTTAGTCTCATTCCTTAGCTGTTGGAATTTAATGTGGTCTAGGGGTGACTTTGTTGCACGCCATTTGTCCCATGCTTTGTTTCTGAGTTTGATTTTTGATATGGAGTCTTTTGTTAGCCAAGGTGCTTTTTATGCTTTAATTCTGATTGATCTTTTTGGAGCATGAGAATCTAGTATGCTTAGGAATGTGGAGTTAAAATTTGTTACAGCATCATCTAGGGGAAGATACTTTAGCGTTGGCCAATTACAAGATTTAAGTTCCATTTGAAATTTTGTGAGGTCGAACATTTTCTTATTCCTGACTCACCTGTAAATGGGCAGTTTAGAGATTTCTATTTTGTCTTTTCTTATGTATGTGATGAGGTGATCACTGAGGTCATTGGGAATGGTCCCAGATGTGTACATGTAGGGATGAGTATTAATGAGTATCCAATCAAGGATACTCTCTTTTTGGTTGGAATTACCTATTCTGGTGGATGAGGATATAGTCTGAGAGAATCCATGGAGGTTTATATGAGTGGGGTTGGAATCTGATAGGCATAGGTTTCAATCAATATTGACATCACCCAACACTATAGTTTCTTGAGGGCAGTTGTTAGCTAACCAACTTAGAGTATTCTCCAGTGTGTCAGAGTTATTCCCAGGGAGGATGTAGATCCCAATTAGATTTAAGCTTTTTTGTTTGTTGAGTTGTAGTTTTAGAGCCAGTATTTCAGCATTGGAGGTCTTGGGTGGTTGAGTAGGGTTTAGTGTGACATTGAGTGTGTTTTTGTAAAATACGGCAATCCCACCTCCCTTTTTCTTTGTATGATCAGCCCTAAATGTATTATAACCAGGTAGAAGGCTCTCATTATCTTTAGTTGAAGGTTTAAGCCAGGTTTCTGTTAGACATATTATGTCAGGGTATCAAAGTAATGTGCGGTGACTGCATGCTCTTCAGAGTCTTTAACCCCACAGGGGTTCACTGTGCACTGTGTGGTACCATATGCAATGTGCACAGTACCGCCCTGATGTATACCTTCAGCACAACCACATTATTCTCAGAGTGCACTATGTGGCACCATAAGGAACATGCTCAATGCTGCCCTCATATGCGACCACTGAATAATCACATGATTCTCACAGAGCACTGTGTAGTACCATAAGAAACATGACAGAGATGCCCTGCTCTGCATCCTCAAACACATGCTTTCCTTAATATACTGTGTTGTACCCCAAGGGATATGCATAGTAGTTCACCAGTGTACAGCTTCAGCATGACTACATAATTCTCACAATGCACTGTCTGGTAATATGTGAAATGTGGACAATGCTGCCCTATGGCAGAGTCACAGCATAACCACATGAATTCTACTATGTACTATGTATTGATATAAGGAACATTCACACTGCTGTGCTGTGCAGCCAAAGCTCAACTGCATGATTCCCACACTACATGCCAGTACACACTGTGGTCTCTAAGCAATGCAGATTGTCTTGGCCTGATGTACTGCTTAAGCATAAGTATATGTTTATCACCATGCACTGAGAAGTACCATAAGGAATGTGTGCAGTGCTACCTTGCAGAGCTCTATAACATCTGTATCTTTTCCTATGCAGCTACACCCTGCTAAGCATCTTATTGACTTATACTTTGTAAAGTGAGACAGGCTCTCTCTGGGTGTCTGTAGTTCGTACATTGTACATATCAGCAATGATCCTCAAACTATCTGACTTGGGATATTTTAGATGCTCCTGCTACTCCAGGGAACAGGAAAATTTTCTGTGTCACAGCAGTGCTATGCTTTGCCATGAGAGGCATTCACCCCATGTAGGGCTCACTTCCATATGTCTTCACCATCCCTGATCCCTGTAGATAACTGCAGAGTATTTCTTGGTTAATCAGCTGGTAGGTGGCTGGCTGCACTTAACAGGATGTTAGTCAGCTGCTGTAAAGTCAGCATCAGGAAACCATGGGTGGTGCACTGGCTGACAGCACCCATTTTTATTCAGAGCAGTCTTGGGAAGAATGTATGTGTGTATTGTTATCTGTAATTCAGAAAAACCCTGCTGAATCATTTCTGTGGTGGAGTGAGATGCAGAACATGGTATACTAGGAAACACTCCTAAAGCATTTGTTAATCAGTGATGAGTGAAGTATTTTTTCTGCACGCATAGTACTTGGGTGGGATTTGCTTGCTGGGTACAGTGATGGTGGTGGCTTGATTTCCTGATATGAGTAAAGTGTGAGTGGTGGGCACTAACTAATATGAACTGAGTATGTGATATTATCTTAGCTACTTGGAATGGAGTATGTGTGTTACCTTATCTGGGCTGAGAGGAATTTGGAGCAGTCTATTGTCCATAATGTTTGCCTGCTAAGATTGCTTGCAGGCATGTCTTCATGCATTATGAATGATCTGGGATGGGGTCTCCTTTTCTCTATGTGCACAGGTATGATGGTGCTGTGGACAGCACCACAGTATCATCAGGTGTGTTTACTTACTTCCTTACCTTTTCTGCAGGTGATCCTGCATGCCTTCTCTCTGTATCATAGGTGGTTCTATTGGTCTGGGTTCGCTCTGTACTGTTTGTGTTAAACACACACTGTTGGTCACAAATTGTATAAAGCTTGTGTAAATTTATTACCTTGGCAGGGTGTACCCAGTGCTGATTTTACCTTTTGTTTCTGTGTTTTTCAAATAGGAACATCCACACAGCAAGCATCACCATGATGACTGTGTGAGGGTTGTGACTGTGCAGCAGTCAGGTATATAATGTACATTTTGCCATTTCTCATAGGAAAAGTATTATTGCTTTGTTTATTTGCATGATAATGCTGTTTTACACTGCTGTCTCTTCTGAGGTGCCATGCATTCACTTCATGCTTGAACACAGATGCAATTTAGACACTGAATATGAAAGTATAGCTACTAATATTGGAAAACAAAGGCACTTCACATGGCCATCTGGGCTTTTCAACTGGTTTCATGTAGAAATCATGCTCACTGCTATTTACAATCATCAGCAGGACAGGTGTCATTGGTCAGGTACTTCATGAAGCTGAGTCTTAGATGGCATGCCTAGATAACCTGCACAGGAAGTGCTGATAGACACATTGCAGCTATCCTATGTCATGATTGTGCAGTTGGAGCTGTATGGTCACTGCCGTAGTGCACATAGTTACTCACAGGATTATGTCCTTTCATCTGCTACTGCTACTAGTGACACATGGCCGTCAGAGTGGTGGCATCACAGCTTACAGAGCATGTGCATCTTCTCTAGTCATACAGAGCCCATCTTCTGCAACCTGAGCTACTGTTGACCAATTATGTCCTGCCTTCTAACAGGAAGTGCACTGCACAGTTATGGATTTTCTTATACTTTGTGAAGTGAGACAGACCCTCTCTGGGTGTCTGTAGTTCATATCGTATCAGACAATAAATGGCAAAGTTTTATACTTCTTACTGTTCAGAAAATGTATTTTGACATAAACCTGTTATTCTATTAACTTTTTAAGAGAATTTGAGTAATACTGAAAAATTCTCATAATTTTGGACAATTTTCTCTTGTTTCTTTTGCAAAGATGTTAAGAGCTGTGATGTTTGTGTAGCTGAAATTGACTGTTCTGCCAGGCTGTTGTTTATCTGCTTTGGACAGCTACAGCGGATTATTTGTCTGACTTCATTACTGAGGTTGAACTGTTCCTAAAACTGAACTGCATTCCTTGTTTTGCTATGCTATAATTCTAGTTGTTTGCATGCTTGTAGCTTACCCTTTGTTAACTGTTAATGACTGGTGTTTATCCTCCTTCATGTCCAGGCTAATCGTATGATGTATTCATTCTATTTCCCCACTTTATTTATACAAGTATAATGTTTTTCAAAATGTTTCTCAGTGAAAGCAAAGTACTCAATGGTCTCTGATTAAGCAACATTGTTTGATGCTGACTGAATGGTGATATTATATTTTTATTTTAAATTAATTACTTTACAAAAGTTACAAGTGTCACATAAAATAATATAATAAATTTCGGAAACCAGAGGTTTTTAACCCTCAGCAATGTAAGGGTTTATTATAAAATTCACTCAATATATAAGCTCTCAGAATAGTGATTTATTTTAAAGTCACTGGTGAAACATAAGAAAACAGTCTTTCTAAATAATTCTTCTCCATAAATTAGCAATGAATAATCAGAGATTCAATAAACATTGAAAGTTATTTGTTGCATAGCAACTATATACAAAACATTGGAACATTCGTTTAAGGACTGTAATACTTGTTTTACAATATTTAGTTTAAATAAATTACATTAGAATATCACATTACATTTTTTTTTTATATTTCTTACTGAATTTTTGAGAGGTGTAAGTTCTAGGGCTCTTTTTATAGTTATTTTTAAGTCCCCAAGCCTTAGATGCATCACAACAAAGCTGTCTCTTCATAGTTTAAAAGAACATTGAATAATCACTACCTAAGAATTTCTGGCAGACTGCATGAAGTGCCTGATACATTACACTGACAAAACAAGGGCAGTACATAAAGTGCTTAGCTAATGTATTGTTCACCTTGTGAAACCAGTTGGCTGTCATATGTTCTACAATCCTTTAGTGCAGTGGTTGTCAAGTATTATATATAAAAAAATGGAACACTGGCAAGTAACTACGTCTACTGTCCATACTTCATCCAGCAGCATGCTGGTTAGATGAATAACAAGTAGATGTGTGCACGGGTAATATTTTATCTGGCACAGCAATAACTCATTCATAGAAAACTCTAAACACTCTACTTCAAATGAACCCACATTGCTCTAGATCCAGTGCTGCTATTATTGTTTAAAGAAATTATTTTAATGGAAAAAAGAAATATATTTTTACATCCATTGATCCATCCAACCACAACCTCAATCCCATTTATTTTTTTTTTCAATTTCTTTTTTTTTTTCCAATAGAAATTTTATTATTTTCTGCAGTATAAACAAATCCCATACATTTGCAGGTTTGAAATTAACAATAATAAGCAAGAGCACATCACAAACAAGAAAAAATGAAATAAAACTTAAAACTACTAACTATATACAAAATATAAAATAGTGCTGCCCGAAATCATTGATAAAGAAAGGGATAAGATAAACTGAACATATATGGGAAAAAAAAAGTTCATAACAAAGTAACACTTCATTTTACTTTTATAGGTTCATAGGTGGGTACTAGACTATCTGCCCGAAGGCATTTATAAGCCTAGCCAGAATATGTTGGCTTTCGCCGCCCCCTTAGATTAGTTCTCTGTGCCTCTGTCCAGCAGAGCCACTGAAGTGATCCCCGAGGTAAACTTTCTGTTTCCCATCCACTCGTCAAGGTTTCTGTTGAAGAGGGTTAGCGAGGAGCTCTGCCTAATGCAGATTGGGATCTTGTTCCAAAGCATAGGAAGTCTCTGGGACAGGAATCTATCCCTCCAGTACGTCCTATTTATTGTTGTGGTGAGGTTTAGATCCCTAGAGGGTGTGGCTCGAGGGGATAAGGTTTTCTTTAGGTGGAGCATGTCCATCAATTCTGGGTTGGACATGGCCTTGTGTGTCAGGCAGAGATCGCCTCTGAGTAGGCGGTATGTAACCAAGTACAACTGGAGTTTCTTCAGTTGAGCTGCATAGGGCATCTGCTTGAGGCCAGTGATCCTCTTGGTGAGGTACTTCTGTGGTCTTTCCAGCTGTTGCAGGTGTCTTGTAAGGTACATCCCAAATGGGGCGTTGTACTCTATGATGGGTCTGATGAGTGATGAGTACAGGGGCACAATGACCTCTTTTGATCTGGATGTGAACCCTTTTGTGATTAGGTGGGCCATGTAGAAGGATTTTCTAACCACTTTGGCAATGTGATTATCAAAGGTGAGATTACTATCTACTTGGGTCCCAAGATCCCTTATTATGTCTTCCGTATTTAGGGGACTACCACCAGACCTCTCAACCAATTGGGAAAAAATTTCAACAGAATCAGGGACAAGTCAAGAAAAAATCAGGGACAACCAGGGACACTTTTAAAATATTAGTGCTATTAACTTGAAACACTGACAGAATCAGAGCATATGAATTAATACACATTTTCTTAAGTAAAAGAAGTTTATAACTCTTAATAATTGTCATTATTCATTAAGTGTAATTCACCACCTTTCCTCCAAAAGTCACTAGTTTTAGGAGGGATTAAGAGGGACAGAGTTGAAATTTGAGTCAAAATCAGGGACAGTTGAGAGGTATGACTACCACCTATGTGGTAGTTTGTGGGTACTTTGCTTTTTCCAAAGGGAATGACTATGCACTTTTTGGCATTTAGCTTGAGGCCATGATTTTGACACCAGGTATCCATCTCAGTGAGACCTTTTTATGGATGTCTCTGTCAGCTGGAGAGTCAGTTATAGCCCCTATTTTGCACTCGTCTGCAAACTTGGTCAGCCATAGTCCTCCTGTGCTTGCCTGTACCTCTGAGAAGTATATGCCAAACAGGAGGGATCCTAAGACTGAGCCCTGGGGAACGCCACTTGTAACCGGTTTAGAGTCGGACCTAGCTCCTGCAACTCTCACCATGTGGGGTCTGTCCATGAGCCAGTTGGCAACCCATATTGTGACATAGGGGTTTATGTTCAGGCTGTTGAGCTTGTCTATAATACCAGAATGGGGAATGATGTTGAAGGCCTTAGCGAGGTCTAGGTAGGCTGTGTGTAAAACCTTTCCCTCGTCTATAGCCTTGGTAACTGTCTCAAAGAAGTCCACCAGGTTTAGAAGGCATGATCTACCCTTAACAAAGCCAAACTGGGTAGGTGTTTGGAGGTTCCCAGTGTCTCTGTTAATGAGTTCCATGATGATGTGCTCCATAGCCTTGCAGACCAAGCTAGTCAGGCTTATAGGGCGATAGTTCCCGGGGTCTGTTGTGGCTCCACCTTTGTGGAGTGGAATAACCATTGCTGTGCACCACTCTATGGGTATGTAGCCTGTGGAGAGGCTGAGTTTGAACAGGGGGTTTAGGTGAGGGGTTAGTTTGTCTTTGAGCTTGTGTAGGATGCAGCCTGGGACACCGTCCGATCCCATTGATGCTGTGTTTTTGGCTTTGGAGAGGGCTGTTTTAACCTGAGTGTCTGTGATTTCAGGGACTCTACATTCTTCTGGTATGGTTATGAGGCCTTTTGGGGGTGAGGGGGGGGTGAAGTTTGTGCTGAACCTGTCTGCCAGGATGTTGGCGATATTGGTCGGTTCAGTGTATTTTGAACCATTCTGCACTAACTCCGAGCAGATCTGAGCATTGCCACTTAGATTCTTGACATAGCTAAAGAATGCCTTGTGGTTATCTTTGGAGTCCTTGGCAATTTTTCTTTCTTCTTTTTTATGATGAGGAATAACCAAGAGAAGACCTGTAAGTAGATCCATGGGCCCAAAGGATAAAGAAAGAAATAGAAAGGAGAGGCAAATTACTAATAATGTAGTATTCCATATCCACAATTACCTAATCATTGAGAATATGGTTGAAGAGGGCATTCCAGAATTTCTGGAAATATGCACCCTTATTAACACTTATTATAAGTTTTTGTGACGTTATATATTTAATCGTCATGGTTCTAAATCCTTCCTAAGACAGCTTAGTGCAATCAAGCCAATTTTTGGTTATGTAAAGTTTAACTAATAAACAAAGTGCGATTAAGACATGCAATCTCAACTTAGTGAGTTTAAGGTCAGTGATGTGAAGTATAGCCATTTCCCAAAAGAGGGTTGATTTGTGGTAGCCCACTTTGTCTATTCGCACTTTGAGAGAGCACCATATGCTGTGTGAGTATCTGCAGAACCACATTATATGGAGAATATCTGCATGGGGGTAGGAGCAGCAGGAACATGCAGAGGATACATTAGAGTTAAATTTATTTATGATAGAAGGAGTAAAGTATGAATTGTTATTGATCATAAATTGCATGTATACAAGTTTTTTAAAAGGGGACATTTGAAGGGTGGATTTAATAGCTGTTAGCTTTTGGTCTTCCGAAAAGTCAGATCCTTGTTGGTCCCAGAATTTTGAGTAAATGAGTCTCTTCTGGTATTTGATTATATATATATATGTATTTATAGGACAGGACTAACATGCTTTTCTTGCTAGAAAAAGCTTTCAATAGCTCTGATACCTGTTTAACTTCAGTATCATCTGTCTCGCTACCCTTAAGTAGAAATGTGATTATTTCTCTTATCTGACAAAGTATTATAGTGTACTTTTTAGTCACGTTTAATAATTCCCGCCGTTCCAGGAGTGACTTGTCCCTGAGTTTATAAATGTCCCAAAGGGTGCAGTGCCTTATTAGAGGGTAATCAGCAAGATTGATCATGTTATTGTTCATTTTCAAATTAGGATTTAGGTGGATGGGTTGGAATAGAAGAAGAGCTTTATCAAGCTTAAGTGATTTAAAAATCTCTTGAAAAGTTTTAACTTTATCCTTCATAGGTTCATAGGTTTATAGGTAGGTACTAGGCTATCGGCCAAAGGGCCTACGTAAGCCTAGCCAGCAAGGTTCCATAGCTTATGCCACCTAAGAAAGTTATTTTCCTATGCCACTGTCCAGCAGAGACACAGAAGTGATCCCCGGGGTGTATTTCCTATTTCCCATCCACTCATCAAGATTTTTCTTGAAGAGTGCTAATGAAGAACTTTGCTTGACATAGATGGGTAGCTTGTTCCGGAGTATAGGAAGTATCTGGGACAGGAATCTATCCCTCCAGTGTGTCCTGTTTATTGTGGTGACAAGGTTTAGGTTCAGTACATAGTTCAACTTTATTTCCCTAAGAGTTGTTGCCTCCAAGAAGGGAAGCACTTTAGGTTTAAATTTGTTACTAGATACATGATTATACCATATCTTGACCCAAAAGGGAGTCCATGACTCACTGTCTGAATAGTAATTTGCAATTGAAATTACTCTATTTGCACATAAGATCCTATAATAGAGTTGTAAGTCTGGCAAGCCTAAATCCCCTCTATTTTTTGGGAATATAAAATTTTGATATGTGACTCTTACCGCTTTTGTGTACCAGATGAATTCTGCAAATGCTTTGTGGATCTTAGTGAAGAAATTAGTTGGAATGATAGAAAAGGATGCATTAACATAGTATAAAAGCTTCAAGAGTATATTCATTTTAATTATAGCTGTTTTTGACAACATGGGTAGTTTCATTTGTTGCCACCTAGCCATATCCTGTGAGTTCCCTGGCCATAATTTTAGGACATTGGCATGCACAATGAAATGATAAGAATGGTCATAGCAAATCCATAAATATTTAAAGGAATCAATCATATTGAAAGAGGAGTTTGGGAAGTAGTTTTCTCTGTGTCTTGCAGGGTTAATAGGGATGATATAAGTTTTTTTTGGTTAATTTTATAATCAGAGGTGACTGAAAAGGTATTTAAGGCCATGACTATTTTTTTTGAGATCCGTGTTGGGATGTTCAAAATATATATTCAGATGATCTGCAAAGGCGGCCAGACTTATTTTAGTATGTAGCACTTTAGGTATTGAATGGTATACCTTTTGCATAATAAACAAGAAAAAAGGATCTAGATATAAATTGAAAAGAAGAGGATTGAGTGGGCAATCTTGTCTAGTTCCGTTGGAAATTTTTATTGGGTTTGAGTAATTTTTATTGATATATATATAATTATGTATATGAACTATTATACAATATCTTAATTGTATTAATGAAATCTGTGGGAATACCAAAATGGGAAAGTGCTGCAACAGGAAGCTCCAAATGACCCTATCAAATGCCTTACATGCAAATATCATCGCATATCTCAGGTTTTTGCCATTTTTGCCAAGGTTGATCATAGTTTCTAAGATCAAAGTGTCATCCCAAGAATGTCTGTTGGACATAAAGCCAGATTGTTCCTGGGAGATTAGGGAGGGCATCACTTTTTTGAGTCTTTCTGCTGATAGAGATGATTAGATTTTAATGTCAACATTCATCAATGAGATTGGCCTATAGTTATTCAGATTCGAACTATCTAAGTTGTTTATAGGGATAAGTATGGTCTTTGAGTTATTTATGTAAAGGTCTGAAACGCCAATGTGGGAAATGCAATTATACAGCTTAGGTAGGATGGGAGCCAGATTATGTTTAAAAGTTTTGTAAAAGTCCGGAGTATAACCATCTGGGCCTGGAGCTTTTCCTAACTTAAAATTACCAATGACATCTATTATTTCCTGTTGATTCAGTGGGGCAGATAAAATCATTTTCTGGTCTTCATTTAATTTCAGGAATATAAGATTGCCAAGATAATCTTCTGTCTCCAAAATCGGGTTTTGTTGATCATTCCTAGCATAGATGTCCGAGTAGGTTTGATAAAATAACTGTATAACTTGTAGGTCTGTTTTGTATATTTTATCTTGATGGCATATAAGAGTTATTCTAGAGGCCTCCTGCTTATTTTCAATTAGTCTAGCTAAAGCTTTAGAAGGGGTGTGTCCCCATTCAGAGTACTTAGCTATAAATTTCAATTCCTGTAAGGAGTAATTGAATTGGTATAGATCAAATAATTCTCTTTGTTTTTCTACAATTTGAGATTCCAAATCAGGAGTATGATTCTCTTGATAACTCCTAATTCCCTAATTTCGGACAATAGTCAATCTTCCTTTGCTTTCTTCACTTTCTTAAGATAAGTGGCTTTCTGGATAAGTACTTCTCTGACCATCACTTTACATGAAGCCCATTATATCATATGGAATATCTGTGTTATGTCCATATCAAACTCTGTTACGGCTTTAAGTTTTCTTTAGTCACTTCCGGGTTATATAGTAGGTTATTATTCAGAGACCAGTTGGAACCTCTAGTTAAACTGGGTGAGTTTTGTGCAAAATTTATTGTTAATGCAATCTTTGAGTGATCCCATTTCAGTAGTGACAATCATCTAGACCCAAGGCTCACAAAGTAAGGTGACTATCCCTGCCAGGGTTGTTCTTCCATACCAGACACACAAATGCACACTCACACCTATGGACAATTTAGAGTGTGTAATCTACCTAATTTTTTCATTTAAATTGGAAATATAATAGGTAGTTTCTTTCACATCATATGTCTTAAAAGTTGCATTTCAAATGCAATTAATAACATTTATATAGATGTAAAGATGCAAACTTTAGATTTTATTTATTTTTTTCCTAATCAAAGAAAGGTATAAGACTTTGCATTGACCTAAGCAGGCCACAGTAAGATGAAACATGCATGACAAGTTTCTAATAATTTCTACATTGGTGGCTAGATTAAACAATCACACAGTTAATGCCTGCCTTCTAAATTATCACAGATTTCATTCATATGCATCATCCATTTTGAAGAATCCAATGGATGATTTAGCAACCCATGAGGTTTTAAATACTAAGTGTTCTGAGTTGACGTGTAAGCTCATATTGTTACCATGTACTATACTGTCAACATGTGACAATAGTGAACTTTGTGAATATGAAAAGGGGATTAATGTTTTATGTATGTCAGTAAGTTACATATTTTGCATATAATTGTTATCACTGCCACACACTATCAAAGTGCAAGTACAAGCAGCATAATCTTCTCGGGCTTTTTCACTTTCTGATCACTTTTACTGGTGTGTGTTCTGAATGCATTATGTACATAGTTTCAAGGTGTTTACAGACTGCATATTTAGGGTACATTTAAAAAACTTATGTTATAAATCTGAACTCAGGCTAACAGTTCACAGTGTGTCTGTAGTCTATGTGTCTCAAGTATATATACAGCCTCCACATTCTAAGCTGTTATGTAGGCCACAGAATGCAGCCATTAAGGGAGGGTTTATGTACTGAATGCATGTACTGGGCTCAACAATGTGGCCTACCTGTAGCATGCATGTAATGATTGTGTTTAGAAGTAAGTAATATGTACAGATTTATAAGCTGTACATACAGAATGCACAGACACTACATGTCTCTCCTGTACTTAGAAACTATATATTATTGCATGTTCTCAGTGTTTAAATGTATGTATTGCATGTTCTAAAATATTACCTGCTTTAATAGTATATGATTAGATATTGTTGCATATGGAATGTTTCACACAAGAATCCATGTTGTAGTAAGGTTTTGATTTAAAAAGTGCCTTTACAGGCAGTTGCGATTATCACAAGAACACTACACCACTGCATGTAATTTACATAAGTGTTCACATGGACAGCACAGTGGCACAGCAGGTAGTGCTGCTGCCTCACAAAGATTGTTTGTTGTACTTGGTTCCCACTGGGGTACTTTTCTGTGGAGGGTTTCCATTTACTCCTCCCTGTGTCCACACAGGTTTTTGCCAGGACTACTGGTTTTCTCTCATGTCTCACAAATATGTTATTTTGAGACAGTGTGTGTGTGTGTGTGTGTGTGTGTGTGTGTGTGTGTGTGTGTGTGTGTGTGTGTGTGTGTGTGTGTGTGCGTGTGTGTGTATACACACACATGCATGTATGTGTTTTGGACTGTATGTGTTTGTATGTATTTGTGTGCGTGTCTGTCCAGAGCAGACTGACTTCTTCTATAGGATGGGTACTATATTTTACACCTGCTGCTTGATGACTATCTCTTGCTATCTTGCAACTTAAAACAAGGCAAAGATAATATTAGAAGACAAATTTATTGAAGTTTACACAGAGTACCTACACAGTAGTTGTATCTCTTTGGTGAAAGGTGCAACAGCTAAAGTAACCTATATTTTAACAAATTATAATTACCTCCAGTCTGACTCATACTACAAAAGCTCAAACTTGTTGGTGGATGTTACTTGATAGCACTGTTTTTCTCTGTGAAAAGAAGGCACATTCCAGACAAATTTTATTATCTTATGCAATAAAAGTCTGCAGTCATGGGCAATGCCTAACGTTATTACAGTGTTACTGAGATGGTGCAAATATTACACTAATTCCCAAGCATTGCTACTGAGGGCAGTGAAGATACGCATTACCTTGGGAACATCATACAGTGCTGTTGTGCAAACTCCATGCAAACTGCCAGTGTTCACTGTCACAAAAGGAACTATTGTCAGCCTAGCTATCTGGAATTTTGTAAATAATTATATGTCATTTGTGAATATTAATATGGTTTATATAAACGTGTGACAGAGAAAGATACTGTGAGCACAGCTGTTGTTATTTTTATTTGTAATTTTGTAAATAATTATATGTCATTTGTGAATATCAACATGATTCATATACTTGTGTTGCCAATGTATTAGAACTGTATGTTATGTGTATATCAAACTGCTGGAACAGAAGTGTGTAAAGTACTGAGCTTAAAGATGTATCCACAGTGTACCCAACTGAAAGAGAACATAAATGTATATACACTATTGTAGCTGCGTAACTGTATATATTTTTAATAGTGGAAACTGGAACATAAAAAGTTAACTTGCAAAACTTCAGGAAAATAGTTGAAATTAAATTGTTTTATAACCATGTAATAAAAGAGATAGTTTCAATGCAGCAAGGAGGCAGGATGTTTAAAACTAGGGAGCCTTCTCCATTGTTTTGTAAGTGTTTTATTGTTTTATGTCTTCCAGCAGTTGCAAACATCTGAAGGCTATGTATTTTCACAGGGAGATGCTAAATGCTAGCAGTTTCTAGCAGTGGTTGTTGAGCCTGGGAACTGAAGTCAGGTAACAAAAAGTGATGTCATGCTGCAAGTAACCCAGCAGTAATATGTGGTCTTAATTTAAGAACTCTCTGAGAGAGTGACTGTGGATTTTTGTATCTGTCTTTGACCTGACAACAACATCAGCTAGAAGATCCATTCACCACACTTGTCTTGCTGTATGTAAGTTAACTAGAGTACAGTAATTTCTTTTAGATTCAGTAAGGAATATAGTAAAGATTAGTTTAGATGTTTTCTGTATTTATATGAGACTGTCCTGCAATGTTGTTTTAAATATTTCCTGTGCTTTTGAATTCTGAAGTCACTGTGGATACATATTTAGTATTGTCTTGTCCATTTATTATTTATTATTAAATATATTTAAACTTATCTTTGTGGCTGATATTTGTGAGACATATTTAAGCTCTGAGAGTACTTGCATATTTATTTGGTACCACTGTGCAGGTCACTTCTAGTAGCCTTGGTCTTGGTCAGACTACCATTTGGGTTAAGTAGGATTAGACACTCTTTGTTAAGGGCCTTAAAGTAGCTGATAAAGGGTTCTGGTGGCAGTGATAACTACCTTATAGACTGGGTAGAAGGGTCATATCTGGTAAACCTGTGCCAGCCTTTCTCAGGTGTGTGTGTGTGTGTGTGTGTGTGTGTGTGTGTGTGTGTGTGTGTGTGTGTGTGTGTGTGTGTGTGTGTGTGTGTGTAAAACAAATCAACAAGAATGTGTGTCAGCTACTTGGGCAAGGATATGAAGCTTTGATTGGACAGAGAGTGTGTTGGAGGACTTGATTTGTAACCCTGGATAAGGACTCTGGCTTGGCCATTCAGCTGAGATCTCAACCCTATAGCTGTTACAGTAGGGAGTCATATTGGGAATATGGAGAAAGATGGAGAAACCAGCTCTGGTGGACTGTGGTCTCTGTGTGCTCTTAAGGGAAATTGCACTTTACTGTGTGTGTACACTTGTCATCCTCCCAGTGTGTACATCCCCAGTGCTGCCAGTGGTGAGGATTGAGGCTCCTTGATTACTGGGCCAGTGCTGGGGCATCACACTCACCACCTTCACTATTAAAAATAAGAGTCCATGCTCTGCATACATTACAGGCTTCATGTTCCTCTGCTTATTTATGATTGCACATTCTAATTATGTGTACAGGCTGCAGGTTCCAAGTGTGCTATATGCTCTATGGATGTTAATTAATTCATATTTTTAATTTGTGTTAACTAGCCTAATCAAATTTAATCATAAATTACTTTACATGGAAGATGTGAGTAAATTACACAATACAGACTTGGAAGAATTTCAGAGCATCTTATCAAGCTATGCAGTGTCCAGAGAAATTCCAAATGGGCATAGGAAAACATCTGGATTCCACAATGAATGAATCAAGGTAGATCATAGCTCCTAAGAAAAGGAGACAACATTACTAACTAGTGTACTACTACAAGTTTTACATTCTGATTATGTGTAAAGCCTGTGTGAATTTAACACTTATATAGGGTAAGTGTCCAAAGACTGTTTTAAACCTTCATATTTTAAATACATCTAAAAAGTGTACTTATCAAATACAGCTACAATCTACATGTTCTGTGTGCACATCTTATACGTGCCTGATAAAAACTTGAAGAGCTTTACCTTTAATAAAAAAAATTATATCTTGCCAATAAGTCGGATAGCAGCAGTAAATGGAAAGAAGTGCAGTGATCAATCAATACAAGTAAATGTTCATCAGCTTAATTCACCAATAAAAGGTGAATGTGATCTTACATATAAAGCTATAAATGTACAAAAAAAACTAACATATTGACAAATAAACAAACTAAATAAATAAATACAAATCAACATGTACCTGCTGTTAATGTTTCTCCTGCTTTATTTCCCTCCTGTGCTCAGAACTGCTATGGTGCATATAAACTTTAGCAATGTGAATGTGATTTCAAGATTATGGGAAACTGCATATGCACTATGTCCTAATGGTATCCCCGATGACTTTCACTACCACAGATAGACAAATATACTAAAGATTTCAAATTATACAATGTCATTGTTTAACAATAAGATAACATATTTTATATAACTAATGCTATTCCACAGCAGCAACAGACCATGGTAAGACTGTAAAATATATATGCTAACTGACAGGGAGGACCATGGTTTGGTCACTCAGTTGGTAAGCATTTGCAGACAGAGGCAGCATAAACGTGCACATTCCCTTAGGAAAATACTTTCTGTAACACTACCTTTACACAACACAGCTTGGACACTTACTAAACACATATACCGATGTACATAACTCTAAATCTAAACCTTTTCCTAACCCTTAAGCTAACCTTAACCTCATAACACTCACAACACACTAAATCTATCCCCTTACATAGCTCTTATGCTAACCCTAGCCTACAGAAATGTGCATTTGAACACCAATAAATCCATCCTCTTACCTAACCCTTACGCTAACTCTTACCTGCAAACTCTCACACACTCACTCCCAGCCCTCATACAAACCTACTTACCTCTTTTGACAAAACACACATTCTGTAAACATGATTCCCCCAGATTTACTAATCTTCTGTGCAGGACTAGCTTAGTCCTGCATAGAAGTGGCTGTTTAGGAGCAGGACGGCAGCACACCATGCATATTAATGAAGACGTGCTCCCTGAGCTCCTAATCTTACATGGAGCATGTAAGAGTGCACAGGGTGTGTCTGAGAGCAGAGCTTTCAGAATATACACTCCCCTGCAATGAAGAACAGCAGAAAGGCCAAAGGAATGAGCGAGACCACTCATAGGTGTCCGCATACCCCCAGCAACATCCCCCCACGTGTACAACAGCAATAGTAAATACAAACCAAATAAACAAACCTTTTTTTTATTATGAATCTGATTAAAGCTAACCATAGGTGTAAGGGTTTGCCCATCACTTAGCTATGGTTAATGCAGCTTAAATGGCTGAAGAGGATAACAAGGAAGATATATGCAAATGAAGCAGTATAGCAATAGTGCAGTGGGCGGAGCATTCACCCTACGAGCAGGCATTCCAGGTTCGAGTCCCACTGCAGCACATTCCATTTTCCATGTCAAATCATGTTATGACCAATATTTTAGTTGCATAACCTACTAAATAACATATATTTGTGAACTGGAGTACTGCATTAAATGCAGATGTGAGGTGTCAGTGTCATAATGTTGCAAAGTCCACAGATAATCACATGTGCCCCATATAGTATATGTACACAGGAATTATGGATACAAATGGAAGGTAAAATGTGTAGTGAATGATAACCCCATACAGCTTCCAATCCCCCTCCTTCCCAAGAACCATTAGATATTACTGTCTAAATCAGTGCAGTTGTAAGCGAGAGTAACCATTAGTAAGCAAGTGTAAGCACCAATAAGCAGTAATAAGGATATTTAAGTACTAGTAAGCAAGTTTAAGCCCGTTTGCATGGGGGTAAGCAGTGCGCACACAGGTTAAGCAATATTGAAGTTAACTCTCTGTAAGCATCATTAACCAGAGGTTAGCATTGCTTACCCTTGCGCAAACCCATGCAAACCCACTTACAACTGCTCAAAAGTGCCTTAATCACTCTGTATCCAATGGCCCTTGTTTTGCCCAGCAGCAAAATAAACAGCCTTGCAGGTCTTGAACCCAGAACCCTATACACTATAGTCACAGTAGTTAACCACCAAGCCATCACAGCAGTACAGAAGAAAGAGGTATCACCAAACAAATCCTCACTATAGTAAAATCAAACTGAACCTATGAAAGGAATCAGTATACAGTCATATGTTCTATAACCCACTACATAACATAAATATGTGAACTGGAGTACAGCAGTAAGCCCAGATGTAAGGTGTAATTGTAATGGAATGTGGAAGTCCCCATACAGTGTACGTACACATGAATCATGGATACCAGGCATACATATAAGATGTAATGAATAATAAATCAATGCCAAAAAGCAAATATAATGCAAAGTCTATTGTAAGCAATGCTAAGCATTGCAAAGGCCAGTTTAGGAGGTGTAAGCAATGTGTAGGTCAGCTAAATCAATATACCCAGTGGTATACCCCTTTAAACAATGCCAAAATTAGGTAAGCAGGTCTGCCCATAGCTTAGCCTTTTCAAAACTGGCAATCATGGCAAAGTGTGGGAAATCGGCCCTACTTAAACCAACAGGCAGGAATACATCTCATAACTGGTTGTAGCTTCCCCTTGCAGGCACCATGCCAGAAAGGGGAGAGGGTGTGCACTTCTGGGCTCAGTGCTAGGGCATCCAGGAGTCCAGAGTCATGGCAGGACCCTTTATCAAAGACCATGAGCAGGGACTGCTACAGGGCCAGTACCAGGGTTCCCAATATAAGGTGGAAGCCAGGGACCATCTCGCCCATGACCTCACCAGTGCAAATGGCATACCCCGAACTGGTGAGCAGGTCAATCATCACTATGCCAACCTGAAGAGGCATAAGGGGGACCTCTTGGAGCAGTGGATTCAAGAGGCTAGAATGGCAGGGGCTGTCCCAGCTGTGTCTAAGTATCACTCCACTATGTGTGTAATAATTGCCAGCTCACGTATATCATAGATAGGTATGGCTAAATATGCCTCTTATATCCTTCACAGCTGCAAGTGAGAGGGCAGTGACCCAGGAAGCCTATGGCTATCACCTGGAGAGATTGTGACATGAGGCAGGTTAGTAATACTCTTGCATGTACTGTCATAGGAAATAAATCTAAAAGTATTAGTAAATTAATTGCCAGTATAAAACCTGTATTGTTTAAGGCAAGTACTGCATACACCGGAGAATATGGCAGGAAGAGTCTCATATAGTTTGTATGTAAATAAAAGCATAATAGCCTGATAATAAAGGTCTAACTTCTGGACTGCATGTGTATACTCTGGTATCATATGGTAATGTAGATTTGCAATCACGTAATAGTACTGTTGTATTAAGCACTGTTACCCACACTGTGCACCATAAATAGAATGTGTAGGAATGCCTGTATATGAATGGTGTAATCCTCAGAGGTCATTTAGTACAACTGAGAGACACACAGACAGAAAACAGTAAAAAGGCAGACAACAAAATCCAAATAGCACATGCAACTGAGACGTGAACTGTTGTATTTTTAGCACACACAGCCATGGTTCGAATCCTGGCAGTGGTAGCAGTCTGCATACAGAATCATACCCCACAACTGTACAGATATGTCCAGAATGTCTAATAAAGTGGCCCATATCTGTTGTCTGTCAACCTGTCACCCTGGGAAATCAGTGGAATGATCCCAGATGTATAGGCAACAAAAAGGAAATACAATTGATTGACACACATCTATGAGAACAAAGCTGGCACACTAGCAAATCCCCAAAACCTTATGAGAGTAAGAAGCCACGTATGTCCCATTTACATCCCCATGTTGTCAAGCTGTGGCCAGAGTGTGTACAGTAACAGAGTGAGATGTATGTGCATAATACTAATGTGTAATCTGGTACTTTGTGCGGCAACATTCAGGTTGTGCTAACAAACATTGCTCCCACAAGTACATCGGATACGAACACTGTGCTGAGAAATAAAATGCTTGATACACTGTACTGGTACTGTTTACTCTGGTACTGTATGGAATTGTGAGTGTTGCAGTTGCTCTGAATAAGGTATCATTGATCACTGTCATCCACACTGTGCTATATAATATAACTGTGTAGGAAAGCCTGTATAAGAGTGTGGTAAGTCACTAGAGGTTGAAGAGGGCAATTGTCTAGATATGTCCTGGTTCACCTGTATGTGGTCAAGACATGGCCAGAGTCTGTGCAGAAAGAGATAGACAGGTATGGGCACAACATCAACCTGGAATCTGGGAGTATGTGTAGAAACAGTTAGTTAGTGTTAACAAACATTTCCTCCACAGGTATACCAGGTAAGAGGTGTATACTGCAGGTAAAACCACTTCATGTATATAGATGACGACAGCCCTATCACTGTCCAAACTAAGGCAACAGGGTAGTGTAGTAATACTTGTAAGGTACAGATAACAACACTGACTAGGAAAGTAATGTGAACTACAGGAATATACTAGTTGTTAATTGATATCATTCTCTCCCCCCACACCATATCTCCAACAATAAACTAAATATCCACCTCAACTGGTATGTAATGACTTCACTGTTCTGTTGGGACATGTGTCCTATTGGTTCATAATTATTTAAATCTGTTTCCGTGTATGTGCTATGTTGAAATACTCCCAACACTGGTGGCATTGTGTCATCAATGTACCTGCATGCTGTTGTTATTACCACTGTGGTCCCATATATGCATGTGTTCCATTTGCTATGCAACTGTACCATATTTGGGTTAATGGGAATATCTATGCATGCTGTTATACCTAACCCTGGAATGCGTTGACTATTGCTAACCCACATATGTTGATACACCATAAACACCATAGCATGTATGGGAATGCGGGTTCAAGCGGACCCACCTGTCCCACCTCAGCTGACCATGGCACCGGGCACCAGCACATTTATTTATTTATTTATTTATTTATTTTACATTTGTTGACCGGGCTAGTCTTACTGGACATATATCCGTTTTCAGTAGAGGCCCGGGGAGAAAAGCTCCAAATACACGAAGTAAAACAATTATTACAAAAGACCAAAATAAGCATAATACAAAAGTACCAGTGTAGACTTATTTAGCAATTTAAGAAAAACTAAAACTGACAAAATGTATGTAAATAGAGAAAAAGTCAGATAAAAGTAAAATACATGGTATAGAATATTTTGAAGTTAGATTAAATAAAAGATAGATAAGCAGAACACAAGGTGGGAAAACATATGTGAGAATAAAATAAAATGCTAAGGTAGAGTCAATATCAAAGATAAAACAGTCAATAATAAAACCTATTATTTAGAGGACCAGTAAGGGGAGAGGGGGGAACTTGGGAAATAATGAAATCATTTCAGTCAGGGTTAGCAAAAGGGCATAACCACTGGGATTTTAGATATTATTTGATGTGTCTTTTGAAGAGGGATGTAGAGTCTATGTTAGTTATTTCATGAGGGAGTTGATCCCAGAATTTCCCGACAGAGTTAGAGAATAATGAATCCCCAGCTTTATTATATGATTTATTTAAGGCCACCAGGAGTTTATTAGCAGAGCGTAGTGTGGATAGGTTTGTATATGGTGAAATTAGTTTTTTAAGGCTAGGGGTAGCATCAGGGTAGAAAAGAGACTTATGAGTGATAAGTAGCTGTTGATAGAGTATGTGGTTATTTAGCTCTAACCAGTCTAGTTGCTTGAGGTTGTGACAGTGATGAGTTCTGAAGGGGTTAGCAGTAATGAATCTAGTTATACTATTGTAACAGGTAGATAGTTTGGTAAGGTTGGATTTAGATAAGTTTGTATATATAGCAGAGGCATAGAAAAGGGTGGAGATCAGGTGGGTCTGGGCCAAGGTTTTTCTGGCTGCAGGGGTAAGAAAGGGTTTAATTCTGTAGAGAGTACCTATTTTTTTGTTAACTGATTTAATGGTATTGTTAATATGGTCATCAAAATTAAGATGGTTATCAATAGTTACACCTAATAGGCGAGTGGTCATATCTGGGTTAATACAGGTTGCATTATTTGAGGAGATAGTGAAGAAAGGAGTTGGAGATTTGTGTGTAGGAGTAAAGAGAAGAAGTTTTGTTTTTTTCGCATTGAGAAGGAGGGAGTGTTCCATAAACCATCTCTCTACGTTATGGAAGACTGTTTGGGTAAGGGACTGGAGGGAGGAAACATTATTAGTAGCACAGATTAAAGTTGAATCATCAGCATATTGAATACAGATGGCTTGGGGAATGTTCAAGTGCAGGTCATTGATAAATAAAGAAAAAAGAAGGGGACCTAAGACTGAGCCTTGTGGAACCCCAATGTTTACTGGGAGTAAGGAAGAAAGGTTGTTATCCCATAGCACTGCTTGTTCCCTGTTTTGGAGATAACTCCTAAACCACTGAAGAGCTTGTGAACCAAGAGAATAGTGATGTAGCTTGTCAAGGAGTATATTATGATTAACCATATCAAAGGCTTTTGACAGGTCTAGGAATAGTGCTGATGAGAAAAGATTATTGTTCCTATTATTATTTATAGCGTCAGAGAAGGAAAGGAGGGCAGTTGTAGTGCTATGAGAAGGTCTAAAGCCATGTTGACAATTTGCTAGAAGTTTGTTTTGCAGAAGGTAGTTAAGAAGTTGTTTGTGTATACATCTTTCCATAATCTTCGCTCCACATCTGGGACCCAACCTAGGACCTCCTTGTCTGTTGGTCCTACACCACCTTCGGGTGGAACCACCTCAGGGGATGGGGCTCACCCCCCCCCGGGAGCAGGCACAGACAGGAAGCTGTCACCTGTCACCAGGTCCAGGTTGTGGTGCATAGAGAGCTTGATCAGCAGTTTGGAGCCACGTGTCATGACTAGAGGGTTGGCCTGGCTTTCTGACTCAGCACCCAGCACAGCCACTTTCGGGGCT
>NC_056732.1:139409332-139439332 GCF_019279795.1 Protopterus annectens
TGGATTGTATGGTAATGTGCATCCAGATACCTTAAGGCCGCTTATCCCTGATACACCCACATGTTGTAACAGCCTAGGTTAGTTATGGTGCATCCCCCTTAGACTCAATAATACAGGGCCATATACCACTGCTACATACACTGGCCTTTGGAGTGCATAAGAGCACACATGTATTGTGTAGGTGAAGCCCACACATATATGGACCCAACCCCACAGTATGTGTGGGGGACACAACAGCAGTGGACTGATGGCAGGAATGGCAGCATGACATACTCACAGCCCACTACATAACAGCCCCTGAGAGCATGTCATATGTGCAAATCCTGGTATGTAAGTGAAGGACAGAGGCTGGAACACAGTCCCATATGTATAAACTGTTCTCATACACTAATCAAGTAGCTGGTGTTACAGGATAGTCTGCAACGTACCCTTAGTCAGGAATATGAAGTTAGAAACAGAAATGAATGTAGCCATATACTGATAGCCCTCAACACACAAACCGCCAGTGATATATCTGATACAAGAGCTGTGTGGTGGACAGAAAAAACATAATAGGCACACCTCTGGCCATCAAGAGGATAGGCCCACAGTTGCGAGCTATACAGACAGACTGCATTCCAAGTTAAACTAGTATGTACACACAAACCCTGTAACACCAGTGCTATACAATGCATACAGCAACACTACTCACACTCTGTCTGTAGTTCTGGAGCGTCCTACAAATATGTAGCTGGCCTGGGTGTGCAGGTTCTCCTGTAAGAGGTAATGCTACCTGCTGTCTGTAACACTGATACCCACACACAGGAAAGATGTCCATCATACAGGAAAGGTAAAGGGACCACACCCACATGATGTAGGTATTTATAGTAGTTGGTTGCCATGACAGTGGTAACTGGAAGTACTACACAGCATTCTGCATGCAAGTAGCAAGTGGAGGACAATGATTGGTGCAGAGGTTATCACCTGATCATGTGCATCACCTACAAATTCCATTCTGCAATCTATGCAAAGCAGCTCATTCCATTTCCTGGAGAGAGACTGAAAGTGAAAGAGTGAAAGAGTGAGAGAGAGAGAGTGCACGTATAAGGCACAGGAAAAAAAAAAAGAAACCATCCAGAGTCTGCATTCCCATAACAGGTATGTGAAGTATATATGTATGTAATTGACTGTAGTACTTGGTCCATAATAATGGGATAGATGATGTGGAATGATTTATATGTGCTGTCAGGTGTTGTTATTGTAATGATGTTCAGCTGAACAACTGCTAAGGACAATAGAGTCCATCCCTGTGGGTAGTGGGCCATACCCGTCAACCATGCAGAGCAGCACTGACTGATAAGATGTAAACCATCATAGTGTGTGTTGTGTAATGGGAAGTATGTATATTATGAGGCCAATAGCTGGTGGTGGAAGTAATGTCATTATGATGGACACGTGGGGATCCACAGCTCACCCCTTGCAGGATACTCAGGCTAATCTGTATTATAGCATGCAGGAATGCCATAGGTGTGTAATAGGGTTACCTGCAATCTGGCCCTACATATACCCCCCTAATATCAGGCTGTGTCTATATGTGGCACCTGTCTGTGTTTTAGCAAGGCAGAAGAGTGCAGCTGTGCAGGAAGGTGTTATGAGATTGTGGACCTAATGTCTGAATGTACCCCACATATAGGTATGCATATATGTACATATATACATATATATAATATAGAAATATATATATATATATATATATATATATATATATATATATATATATATATATATAATATTTTATTTTATTTATTTATTTTATTTTACATTTGTTGACCGGAATAGTCCGATTGGAATCAATGTCCATTTTCAGCGGAGGCCCGGGGAGAAAAGCTCCAAGACAAACAGCAACAAATTTAAATAATAACAAAGACACTTTACAGATGTGACACTTACAAAGACAGAATAACAAATTCACTGGTATGGGTTCACCCCTGGAAAAAGTCAGGACAGAAAGAAAGATAACAGTAACTTGAATAGGAAAATAGTTATATATGAGGTTTGAGTTAGCCAGGCTTGTTACAGTGGCAAAGCCAGTTTAGAGCCAGATGTTGTTTAAGTCTGGTTTTAAATTGAGTTAGAGAGGAGAGCAAAGTAATGTCAGCTGGCAGTAGGCTCCAGACTCTGCCAACAGTGTTTGCAAAGAGGAAGACGCCAGCTACATTGCTAGTTTTGATAGTTTGAATTAGTAGTTTGTTTGAGGATCGAAGTAGTCTTGAATTGCTATAGGGGGTAATAATATTTTTAAGGGCAGGTGTATTATCAGGATTTAGGAGGATTTTCTTGGCCACAACCAGAAGGTTGAACTGGATAAGACTTGGAAGTTCTAGCCACTCAAGTTGTTTAAGGTTTATGCAGTGGTGTGTTCTAAAAGGCAGGCCAGTGGCAAACCTGGCAATGTGATTGTAACATGTAGATAGTCTGTTAAGTACAGATTTATTTAGATTAGAGAGAAGGGGGAAGCATATAGTAAGGTTGAGAGTAAGTGTTAGCGGGCAATGGCATTCTTAGCGGGAGGGATTAAGAAGGCTTTTATTCTGTATAGTGACCCAAGTTTTTTATTGATAGTCTTAATCACTTGATTAACGTATAGGTCAAATTTTAGGTTGTTATCAATAATGACACCTAGTAGTTTTGTTGAAGGGTCAGGGGAGACAATTGTTCCACCTTTTGCTTTGATGGTGAAGGTAAAGGTTGTAGACCTTTGTGTGGGTGAAAATAGCAGCATTTTAGTTTTTTTGGGGATTTAGTAGCAATCGACGTTCAGAGAGCCAATTTTCTATGATATTAAAGGCGGACTGGGTAGCAAACCTCAGGTCTGTAGGAGATGTAGCCGAACAAATCAGGGTGGAGTCATCAGCGTATTGGATGCAATTAACATTAGGGATGACAGTATGTAGGTTGTTTATAAAGATGGAAAAGAGAAGGGGCCCAAGTATGGAGCCTTGTGGGACTCCTAGGGTGGAAGGTAATAGGATGGAAAGCTTGTTCTGCCAAATAACAGCCTGCTGCCTCCCACTGAGGTAGGATTTAAAACACTGAAGGGCTTTAGAGTTAAGGCTATAAGTCTGCAGGGTGTATATCAACAGTTAATGATCCACCATGTCAAATGCCTTGGAAAGATCCAAAAAGAGGGCCGAGGATATTTGATTATTGTTACGGTTGTTATTTATAGTATTGGTAAAGGCTAGTAGGGCGGAGGTCATGCTGTGATGTGGACGGAAGCCATGTTGGTTATTGGCTAGGAGATGATTCTGGATTAGGCAGTGCATGAGTTGTATTTGTATACATTTTTCCATGATCTTTGCAAGTGGAGACAGTATGGCTATTGGTCTATAGTTGGAGAATTCAGTGGAGGAACCTCCTTTATGTAGTGGGATTACGTGGGATGTTTTCCAAATGGTGGGAATTTTAGCCTCAGCTATGGTACGATTGATTAGTATAGAAACTGGATAGGCAATAGCATCAGCTGATTTTTGAAGGTATTCAGTAGGGAGCTGGTCAGCGGAGAGTGTGGTGGGCTTTAGTTTTTTGATTAGGTTACAAATACAAGAAGTAGGCACTGGTTGGAAACTGAAAGAGATTATGTTTGAATAGATGGCACTATCAGGGTTGGAAGAGCTAGGAGGTAATTGGCTGGCTAGAGCTTGAATTGTCTCAGAAAAGTAGTGGTTAAAAGTGTTTGAGACATCCTCAGGGGATTTGTTACTAGTAGCAGCTGGGGTAGGGGTAGATGTTTTACCAGGATGAAGCAGATTATTCAGACCAGCCAGAATTTCTGAGGGTTGTTCTGGTTGGCTGTCTGCAGATTACAGTAGTACTGTTTTTTATCATTTAAGATGGATCTTTTAGTTTCATTCCTAGCTTGACAATATTTAACATAATCATTGGGGAGTCTAGTGGACCGCCATCTGGCCCAAAGTTTATTTCTGTTGCTGAATTTTAGTAGAGATATTTTAGAAAGCCAAGGTACAGTTTTAGCTTTAGTTTTCTTAAAGCGGGCAGGTGCATGCCAGTCAAGGATTTCAAGAAATTTGTTGTTAAAATATGCAACTGCATCATCCAGAGGGAGATGTATTAGCATCAACCAATTACAGGAGTTAAGTTCCTGCTGAAATTTGGCAGGGTCAAAGTCATTTTTGTTTCTGACTTTTCTGAGTAATGGTGTTTGCGGATTAATGGCTTTTTGTTTAACTATGTAAGTGAGAAGGTGGTCACTTAGATCAGCAGGGAGGATGCCGGCAGTGTACAGTTGGGGGTTACTATTTATGAGTACCCAATCGAGTATACAATCTTTTTGATTTGGTTTACTCAGTCTGGTAGGGGTAGTTATGATTTGTGAGAATGCGTGCAGGTTAATGTGGGTAGTAGTTGACACTAAGGAGCAGGTACCCCAGTCTATGTCAAAGTCTCCGAACAGCAGGGTTTCTTGGGGGTAGTAACATGAAAGCCAGTGTAGGGTGTCTTCAAGTGTGGTTATATTATTACCCGGGGGATATACATACAGATGATGTTTATGCATTTACTTTTGTATTGTAGTACTTGGTCCATAATATATATATCTACATGTATGTACACAAATATACAGATACCTATTTGTAGACATATATATGAGCGCATATATACATCACATATATCTACACATATATAGATATATGTCTATATGCATGTCTACATATATACAAACACACACAAACATATATGTATGTAAATACATGTCCCCTATATTACTACCACAGTGCTGCATGCTATTTGCGAGGAAACAGCACACATAGCAATACACGCAGATATCTACAGCTGTAGTGTGTGCAACATGGATGAGTATGTCACATGTGAACCCCTTGTTGGGACCACATTGCCCTTGTCTGTAAAGTATGGAATGGGAATATTGGGAAGTATGGCAGGTATAGTTGTGGAGGTAGACAGGGTTGGTAGATATAGAGAACAGCCTACAGGGGTGGTATGTGACACATGTGGTGGGTAAACACCCTGGATGGTGTGTGTGATCTGTGATGTGGATGCCCCATGGGCCCCAATATGGACACAATGGGAACAAAATTACCACCCACTGCTACTCACAACACCAGTCCACGTCCTGAAGGTGCCTGGCCTGGAGGCTGAGCAGGAGGAGCATGTTGGCCCTGTGAATGTGTACTGGGTGCCTCAGAGTGATGTAGCACATTCAACATGTGTCTGTGGAGCCTGTTATGGAACAGACCCTGGACCTGACCTCAGGGGACAGGAACATGTGTGTGTGTGTGCCTCCAGGTGGAGGACAACATCCCTTGTGTTGGTTCCACCTGACAGTATTGCTTGACCAGTACATGAGGAGGCCCCACGGTGGGACACACACATGTGATATGGCCAGGTAACATGGGCAGAGGTGTTTGGAGAGGTGGTTCTGCAGGCCAATAGTACATATGCATGCTACTGTGTCACTGTTATAGAACATATGTTGGTAGTAATAGTCTACACAATCCAAGAACATGTCCAGCAGCATGCATAGATAACCACAATAAGACAGTATGTCAGATGTGCAGCACACACATAGCAAGCATACCACAGGCATATATGGATCCATTGTGGCCCTGAGAATGGCATGCAGGTAAATAGTCTGTAACAGGCCAGCAATGATAGTGTCCACACAGGGAATATGGCTACAAACACATTACACAAAGCATGGTACAGTGCAATATCTGCCCCACTGGTAGGTATGCTGTAGCCATACCTATTGAGTTGTGTGTAAGGTTTGTTGTCACTGATATGGTGGGGGGGTGACAGTGATGTGTATTAAGAACTGTGGTAACCTTGCTGCATGACTGGCTCACACCTGTGTCCATCTTCATGTCTTTCAGGCACGATGTCTCATGGAAGGCTGCCAGTCTACACAGCAGCGATAAATGCATCCTGCTGGATGGATTCATTCATCACTATGCAACCTTGTTTGGTTGGGCTGCCCATGATCAACAGGAGAGGACCGCCCTGTGGAACGACTTTGTCCACAGGGTCACTGATGTTGGACTTGCACAACCGCAGTTATGAGCAGGTTCGGCATCATTGTTCTGACATGCTTTGTAATGCCCATCGGCATGCTGCTACAGTCCGGGGATCACATCACCACAGGGGGGAGCCATGCCATCCATCCCCCTGACATGTGTGGAGCTCCTGGACAGCCTCGTGACACCTGCCTATCTGGCCAGCCACCAACCGCCAGACACCTTTGTGGAGGTGGGTGCCACCCACACACTGGCCAAGAAGCATGCAGGTAAAGCCACAGGGCACATCCATATACCACTGCTGCATATACATCCACATTGGTACAGGTAGATCATGCATATCTGACATGTCATAGATATATTTTGTTGCTGCATAGTAGTGATAAACAGATGTCCATATGTGTTAGTATTGTAGAAATGTACTGTTGATGTATTGTAATACTGCACCCACCCTGTAGTACTGCCACAGTTGTGGCCACTGACTTTGCATCTATCACCCTCTTATGTAGGTCCCTCCGGGATACCACCAAGGCAGCAGCCTGTAGCTGGTGAGTATGGTTTATGTAGATGCTTGCCAATACACCGGGCATGTAATAGCAATGGTATATTCCATGCACGCATCTAACACACCTACCCAGAATGCATGCTGTACATGTACATGTATTGTTGCTGTGAAATGCATGGTATCACAGGGGTGACCATGATGGGGTATTGGAAGGGTATGTCAGACACCTGCATGATAAAGCAAAGTAGATCCACAACCTGGAAGCTGGCTCTGGAAGCCCAGAATAAAAAGTTGATGAAATGCTGATATTCCTTCTTCTGCAAGGCAGAAAATGAAAGGCTGCAACTTACATAAAACTTTCTTGCTTTAATAACAAACAACAATCTCCTCAAGCACTTTCGCTCAGCCTGGTGCTGAGCTTTTTCAATACACCTGCATGATAACTAACATCCTGTCATTATGGAATGTGTCCACAGGGAGTAACATAATGGTGGGAGACATGGCCTACAGTAGGAACATGTTTGGAACAACACCCATATACAGTGCAACACCAGTGTATATACCTGTAGAACAATGGCAATTGCTGCAGAAATACACTATGGCATAAGGCATTACAGTGGTCCACATTATCAGCTAGGACTAGGCTGTAACATGTGGTGTTCAGTGTATGGGATACTGCAAAGTGACACACATGTGTAGGGCTTACTTGTCATGCATCTGCAAAAAGGCTGAAGAAGGGGGGAGGGGTGTCAGCATGACACACCAGTGCACTGCAGCAGGGATCTTAAGGATACTAAGAATGGCTATGTCTGCACATAGTCAGGTTCAGGACCTGTGGCAGCCATAACCCTACCCCCACAGCAAAAGTGATGGCAGTGTTTGAACACCAAGGGAAGTGCACATGAGTAGACCTTGCAATCACGCAGAATAGGGGGACATGTGTAGGACAGACTAAACATACACTGGCAAATGCAGATGGCCCAAGCTGGTATACCCCTGCCAGGAGTAGTGACTACTGTAGTACACACAGCAAGAGGTGCGACAAACCATCATGATAAGGGTGCGCACACATATGCCCACATGGTGTGTATGCATTGCGGTCAGCATCTGCACACCTAACACATTCCATAGACACTGCATGTGAAAGTACAGGACATGTGTCATATATCGAGCTCATGTACTCTTAAGATATGCGGTGATATGGTACCATGGCAGATCAAGGATGGGTGCATCATATCAATAAGGGTGTGTACACCCCCCCATAGCCATGGTATGCTCTGATGGTTGTCAGTGTAAGAGTATTGGATTGGTCATAAATGGTCCGCTGATGTTGAGAGCTGTGAATCAGACATCAGGCATTTACAAATGACATCTGTCCACATATCATCCCAGGTATATGTTGCTTGAAAACATAGGGGCTGTGAGCATTAAAGCTGACATAACTGACACAGTAGTACACATTCAGCAATGGGCTGTACACCTGTGAGGTGTGGTGCACAGTACATAGCAGGGTGCAGACCAGGTGCACAGCAATACAGTGTTCATGGATGCAGTGGTATCCAGGGGAAGGGGCTTCACCTAGTGACACAGCACATACATCACACACATGTATGCTGTTACTAGCATGGACTGACTATAGCTGCACTGCATGCTGTTGGATACCATATGGTATGCATGTTTACAGAGTGGTAATAGGACTGTGTACACTATCATTGTGCAACCTCACCTGTATGTGTGTGTGTGTGTGTGTGTGTGTGTGTGTGTGTGTGTGTGTGTGTGTGTGTGTGTGTGTGTGTGTGTGTGTGTGTGCATCCTGTTGGGTAGTTAGTTTGTCTGTAGGGTCACTCTGGTGAAGGGGAGGGAGGTTGATGCATGTAGGATGCTTGTGTGTATGTGTGTGTGTGTGTGTTTGTGCAGCTGGGCATGTATGCATGTGTGTGATTGTGGGGTGTTCATACTGCAGTACCTCCCTCTGGGATCATGCAGTACATGTACATGGACTGCCACATTACACACCAGGAATACTTGTCATGTGTGTAATCACAGGATAGCTGGTAGTATAATGTGTCTGTAGCATGGAACAGGCATCGAGAGGGAAGGTAGACACCAGGTACACCATTACTATCACATTCAGCAGAGAGGTCACCTACAACCCACATATGCAGCACTACAGATACATTGGGGAAGTACTAGTCAACACCAGGGAGTGTATCCAAATATTACAGTTGTCACATGATAGGCTGATTGAGCAGAATATCTGGCATGTACATACACATACACATGACACACCTGTGTGTGATATTATGGATAGAACATAGTATCCCACACATGTAGGGGCCATGCTCATGATGTCCGGACATACACAGGGTGAACACCGAATGACAGCAGAGAGGCCATCTAAAACCACTACACACAGGTCAGGCAGGTAATGTAGTAACAGCTCTTGTGTTGTGACCACTTGTGTAGACATTTAGAGGACTGATATGTTAATGAGTGGTATCAATGTGTGTATGTTAACAAGTGTGATGCAGGTACACATGGACATATATGTGGGACTGTTTGTAAAGTCAAAGACAGGTAATTATTATGGAGGTGTGTGTGTGCGTGTGTGTACTGTTAGGCAATGCTGTACAGGTTTTAAAGTGCGTTTATTGTTTTCTCCCACAGATGGTGAGGTGGGTCAGGGTCCCTCCTGCATGGAATCTGATGTTGGTGTCCATACAGACACCAAAGATGATGATAGTACTGCTGAGGCACAGGTCGGGTTGTCAGGAGCTGACACTGCACCATCCTTTGACATCCCCTTGTTAGCCACCCCAACCCCACACACAGTTACAGTGTCTATACATACCCCATCACCAGTGGGCAAAGCAGAGGGACAGCTGGCATTTGGTGGCAGTGCACAGGAAAGTGTGGTAACCATGCCTACTCTGGTCACAGCAGGCATAGCCAGATGTCCAGCATGGCACCACATAGGCAGATGTCCCAGGGTGCTTGTGGTAGGGCCACTGGACATCATGCCCCTGGCAGAGGTGACATAGCTGGTATCAGCAGGTCCATGTTTCAGGCTATCATGGCAGTGCAGGCACATATGGAACATTACACCAGACAGGGCCTGAGGCTGCAGAGGGCTGCTGTCACATCTGTAAGCAACAACATCCGTGAACTGTCTGGTGCCATCCGTGTTTATACCGAGCTCAAGGATAGATGGCACGGTGAGATGATGGCCCTTATTGGCAATGGTGTGTCCGTGCTTGAACGTGTAGTGGGGGTGCGGCGACGGCCACGTGGTCATAGGCCAGCAACACCAACAGCTGGCAGTCAACGTGGATGTAGTAGGACACCAAGGGGCTCATGTAGTGGCAGTACCAGCCTCGGCAGTGTGGCAGGGGCTGTCCACACCACACCACAGCAGGCCACATGAACGTGGTCCTGGCCAGTCCCAGGAGGGACCTGATACCAGCAGACATTTGTCATCAGCAGGTGAGAGTAGCACATTTTGGCCTGTACCTGGACATGCCATTGGAACCCCTGGCAGGCACAGTCCATGTGTCCATGGCCAGAGGCAGTGAACTGCACACCCTGATAGGTATGGTCTGCAGCTGTCCATAAACACCTGTGTAGGGCAGCCACATAGCAGAACTGCGTGCATGCATACCCACACACTATACAAACACACCTAGGGTAACCCCATTCCTACACACACCACAGCACCATGCCCAGCTCACCACAGTACACCTCTCACCCACACACATGTCAAATGTATGGCCCACCCTCGGCCTCTGGCAAACCAACATCACACCCTGTGCATATGATGATACCTGTGCCACATCCCTGTCATCCATACCAGCAATGCAGGAACAGGCTAATATGGTTCTGATGCACATGGTGACTGTACTACAGTGTACCACAGTACTGCAGTGTAACATGTTGTAAGGAGTAAAGTGTAATGCATATATGGCAGGTAGTGTAGCCATCCAGCAATGATGCATGATAGCTGTTAGTAACACTGGTTGATTGTGGTCTCTATATTATTATCCATTTGTGTTGTAGGTGTGCATGTGTCAGCAAAAGGATGCCCTGTGCATATGATGATACCTGTGCCACATCCCTGTCATCCATACCATCAATGCAGGGACAAGCTAATATGGTTTTGATGCACACGGTGACTGTACTACAGTGTACCACAGTACTGCAGCGTAACATGTTGTAAGGAGTGAAGTGTAATGCATATATGTCAAGTAGTGTAGCCATCCAGCAATGTTGCATTATAGCTGTTAGTAACACTGGTTGACTGTGGTCCCTATAATGTTATCCATTTGTGTTGTAGGTGTACATATGTCAGCACAAGGATGGTCTGCAGTCATATTCCACAATGGGGTATGGCACTGTGGTGACACCATGGCTGTGACACATCTGGAGTACAGTTGAACACATGTCACAGGTTACTAAATGGTTATTGCCTGTACCACATGGACTGGTGACCCTCTGGGGCATATATACCCTGCAACCTGATGTAGACTCATCCACATACATGCACACTGTTACTTGGCAACACTGGGACTAGACCCCTACCTAGCTATGTAGTGATGCTGAAGTGTGTGGCTTACATTGCACACACTACACAGCGTTTAGGGTGAGGTGTGTCCCAGGTTACATGTTATATCCAGAACATCCCCAGACATGTACAGTCTGCTAATGGGGAATGTAATGGATGTATATTGACAATACATAGTGTGACATACCTTCATATACACATTAACAGACACATAACAGGCAGACAGACATCTGAGAGACCAGGGCCTATCGCTGCTAACTAACTTGACCATGTGTCCAATGTGTTACAGGTAGACTGCACACAGCACATGCATAACTGGCCTGGATTGTGGTATCAGTTACCTGTATAGTTGATGGTAGCAGTGGTAACCGTAATGTGGTACATGGGACATATACCAGGTGTACCTTGGTGTAATGACTGGTGTAATAACAGTGTACACAGCACCCACATCTCCCAGTGGATATTGTACTCCCTGAAACCCATGATGACACTCTGCCATACCCACCATCACACATTGGCCGCGACTGCGATACAACCCATAGTATACCCCAACAGTGGTATTACACGGATATGCATATAATGCACATGTGACATGCATAGTAGGGTGTTCTGTACTTCTGTGTGGCAATGGGTATTGTAATAGGAGTATGTGGCAGAGTGCTGTACCCTACAGATATACGGACATGCACACATACACAAACATGCCAGAACACAATGGGTATGCCATGCCTATCAATCCATTTGTACAACACTGTTGTGCTGGTACTGCAAGGCTCATGTAGCCGGTATGGGGAGGAGCTTAACATGGTACATGTAATGTCCCATAAAGCTGTAGCCACAACTGTCTATGGCAATGAGTGTTGCATTGGTTGTGAAGGCCCTCATGGAATTTCCAAGTACAGGTGTGCTAACACACAGGCACTGCTATACTCAGTCATGCACACATACACATGTGTCAGTACAGGAGTGCATTGCTGCAGGTGGTCATAGCTGTGTGCCTAGCTATTGTCCAAGGAGAGATAGGTTGTGTAGGGGTTGTGTGCACAATGGTATCCTGCCACCTGCCAGGTGGCAGCAGGCAATCTATTGACAGGCACTACTTTGGTGACCCTCAGGGTGAGAATGGCATGCATCAGCCAATCCTCCAGGTGCTTCCTGCACATGGCCACTGAGGTGATCAAGTTGACGTATGCAACATGCATTACAACACATGGTTAGTGTCTGTGATGCAGACCTGTACCCAGGCATGTTCTGTTGACTGTGGTAGTGTAGTGGAGGTACCCGTGGCATGTGGTGCGTACAGGGTGATATCTCCTACATGTGCCAGTTCTTACACAGTTGGGAAGACATGTCAATGTCAATCAAGCTTAGGTTGCCTGTACATATCCCAGCTGGATACCTGCCATCTGCACATCTGTACAGGGACTGACAGTCGTCAGCTTGGCAAGTAGCTATGCAGTAGGATGAGTGTGTTGACAGATAGACATTTGACAACAATATGTATGCCATAACTATATGTCAGAAGCCCTCACTAACATGTGCAGAACAGACAGTAGTCTACAGTTACATTCTATATGTCAGATCATTACCCAGTAAGGGGTATATACTGTGACACAGCTCACACACCAGGGATACAAAAGGGAGGGCTCAGAGTCCAGCTATGCCTGCAGGTATGCCTGTTGTCAGTACTACATTTAGCACTCTTCTCCTTCCTAGATAAGCACGGTCAACAGTAGTACTGCCATGATACACTACATGCCAGTGGGACAGCATGTACACTGGGCTACTACCCCTGTATGTAACACATTCACATGGATAACAGTGCTGTACAGTCCTCATATACATCTGTGTCCCACACATGATGCTCACACCCCTTGCTACTGCAATGACAGCACATAGGTGCATGTATTATACATGACATTGCATACACTTATTACAGATGTCATTACCCTGCTATTTTATCAGACTGGGTGGTGTGAACTGGTTACTAGGGCTAAGCCATGCTTAGCAAGTATCAACATTGCTGCAATATAACAGCTGAGCTGATTTGTGCACTGGTAAGCGAAGCTTACACTGTGTAAGCGCCCATATGTTTACCCATAGCTTAACACCACTTAGCTTCACGCAAACCTGTGCAAATGCGCTTAAAGCTGCTCAAAACTGCATTAACCACTCTGTATCTGACAGCCCTTGTTCTGCCCAGCAACCAAATGAGCAGCCCTTGCAGGTCTTGAACCCAGGGCCCTGTACACTAAAGTCACAACACTTAACCACTATGTCATGACCACTGTGAAGGCAGCTGTTGTTTTACCAATATAGCTGTCAATACACATACTAAGTAGTACTGAACAATTGCCTTTACTTCCATAGTTGTGTAGTATTTGTTATTAATATGACTGTTGCATCACATATGTTGTTTTATCATAATTTACACATAGCAGATAGATACAGTGAGATACATCTGGGAGGGTATGCACGACCGTGAGGTTTACACATGACAGGAATATGGATATATACATATAATAGGTCGATATATGTCTACATGTACATACACATGTATACTCATACATATGTCTGTATACACATCTGTATAGTGCAACATATATATGGCCATGTGTACATCTCTTCGTATGTATGTATATATATATATATATATATATACATATATATATATACATATATATATATATATATATATATATATATATATATATATATATATATATATATATATATACATATATATATATATATATATATATATATATATATATATATATATATAGAGCTATATATGTATGCACGTCTTATGTGTACAGGTATGCCTATTTATGTGGGTATATATGTAGATATCTATAACTATATGTGCAGACATATCTATTCTGATATACCTATTACTGCCAATATATATGTAGATATCCATATGTATATGTGCATATGTATCTCTTTCTGTATATGTGTAGACATATATTGCTCTGTAAATGTATGTATCTGAGTGTTTATATGTATATATATGTACATATACATATCTATGTATGTCGATATGTATATGTGTATATATCTATATAGATATATGGATAATTATATATACATATATGTTCACCATATGTCCTGAACATGGAGTGGAGCCCTACCTCAGCCCCAATAGTCCCAACCTCTTAGTGTAAGGGAATGTCAGGTATGTATTGCATGTATATTTGTAGACTATTGCTACTGTAATAGGGCTTGCCTTCACAAACATGGTGTGTGGGAGGTCACATCTGCTTTTAACATGTGCGCCATTGGCTACTGACAGGCATCCTAAGGACATCATAGTACAGTACCACTGCTAGCACAGTAATGATCCTGTGGACTACAGCAAAGATATGACCAATAAATGTGAACAGTCTGAAACACTCTGGTCAGTCCAGACAGTCTGAAACACTCTGGTCAGTCCAGAGATACACACATAACCCCTTAGTGCAAGACATGTGGACCAAGCCTGACAATGTGGATGTTAACAGCCATGTAGATGGGTATATCATGTAAATACTGGTATACATTTGCTCCCATAGGTTATGCATTCACACACCCCTGTCTGTCCTGACACATAATAACCGCTGGTACAGAGGTGCCATGGCCACATACTACCCACTAGTTAGTGACATACATCTGCACAGCATCCCACTGCTTTGTCTGACATACATGACTGTTATGGTGGCCCAGCAGCAGTACATCTGGCAAGTATCTGGACATAACATCTTCATGGGTAAGTACAATAAGCTGCTAGGCATGTAACAAAGTACTGTGCAGGCTACAGGCAGACTGCCTCAACACTGGCCTACATTTCCTATGGAGAAATACACATGTACCTGCATATATAGCAGGCTCTACAGGCATGTCACAGCACAGAGTTACAGACACCTGTGTGAAAGTGCATAACCACAACCAATGTGAACACAGCCACAGTCACACAATGTAAGCTAGTGTAATATTACAGCATATTGACTATCTGATCAACACCTTCCTCATATGTGCCACTCACACACTAACTCTACATATACCGGGCTGCTACACAGTGTGGTCCGATGCCTGTCTGTGGTATGGGACATGTGTGTGTTTGGCCCTACAAACATGTAAGCCGATAGGGTAACATGCAGTGGAGCAGCATGTAACATCAGATAGAACAGGACCAAGAACAATGACATCTACTAGAGTCTGTACACAGGCCAAGGTACATATTCACAATACACACACTGGCGACAATCATCATAAGTACACAGACCTCAGTACTGTACACACAACCACAGAATGCCCAAGTTATGTCCTCAAATATAACCCCCTACTATACATAACATGTGTAGCAGTCTGATATATCACTGGCTTGTTATCAGATATGATGTCAATAAATATGGTGTACAGAACATATGCACTTCTTACTGCATGACATATGTACAAAGGTTGACAGAGTTGTGGCTGGTGACACAAACACAGGGCCAATATTGACATGTTGCTGTGATAACCTCATACATTTAATATTGTAACAGGGTTTGTTGCAACATATGTCCTATGAGGGATATGAAGTCAGTAACTCTCACTGCTGTCACAATCTACTGACTGCAATCCTCACACTACCTTCTGCTGTTCACAGATAGGTGCTCTGTGGGTAACACAAGAAACAAAAGGCACCACACACTGCCCAGTCTGCAGATGACCCTAGAGATGGTGGTTTCCTCATAAACATAGCACTGACATGACAGGTATTAAAACATGTAGGACAGCCATATCCACACACACCCTGTTAAACCAACATTACTCCAAATGCAGTATAGCAGCACTTACAGTCTGTAGTCAAGTCAGGCATATCCCCCTCCTGTGTGTTGGCCTTTTTCCACAGTGTATGTTGTTAGAGGTAAATCCCCAATCCATATATGATGCTGTTTGCCAAACAACAGATCTAGTTCCTGCTCACAGTGAATGAAAAGGTCCAACACCAACATGATGTTCCTAGATATTGGAGTGTGTTTCCATGCAATTGGCTATGAGAATGTTACCATAGCTGTTCCACATGCAATCAGCTAGAGGAGGGCTGCAACTCATGCAGAGACCATCAGCTGATCATGACAATCACTTACAATACACATGCTGCTACCTAAGCAAAGCAGGTGTAAGTCTCCACATCCACCAGAGAGGGAGTGAGAGAGGCAGACAGAGGCAAAGATAAGGCAGGGAGGAGTGGGAGAGTAAAACTTAAACATGTTTGTGTCACACACCTACCAGTACAGGGTATCAAACCCCTGACTGACTATGTATTGCTATCATATATCTATGCAGTTATTGGATGCACCACATGGGTTACATGTTGAGGAGCCCTCCACATGTATATGTGATGGTGAGTGACATCTGCAACAGTGATATGGTAGCTATACGGTAGGTGTAGTACACGTGCCTATCCGCATGAACAGATGTCAGCGTCAACACAGCCACACTCTCTCAGTGGCCACACACATTGACACACCTGGCAGGGTCAGGAATACAACTCATCACTAGTTAGTTTGCCCCAACACAGTACTGTGCAGGTATCACATGCACCACAGGGGTTATATGGAGGTTTTATGGGCAAAGGGTATGTGGAGGTGTCTGACATCAGATAGCATGCTTCAGTATGTTAATGGGGGTTGTAGTGAGTGTGAATATGGTCATAGGCATCATACACCACACACACAGACACATGGTTCCAGTACCAAATGCATGGGTGCATTGCTTCACTGGTGTGTAGTGGTCAACTGGGTCAGATGGGTGTACAAGGCTGGGTGATGGGTATACCTTGGCATCAGGCCACATGAAAATGGTCTGCAGTGTGGCTCAGGGGTGTAGTATCTGGATTTGCCCACACAGGTGGGTACTGTATTCACCATCCAGTCACCTGGGTAACTATTGTGTGCGGCCATTGCTGTGCATTGCTTATCATGTATGTGTTCCTTAGTCCATGACATGGATGGTGTCTGGGATGTGCACACATCTGACATGCATGTACAATAACATGTGGTACTGTACCTGGGGTGTCTGGCCCATGTTGTGTACACAAATTGTTATCATCAGATGTGCCAGTCCTGGCCTCATGTGGCGGGAACTGTTAATGGACAGCAGGTTGACCCTGCACCTACACTGATAGCATGATACAGGTATTCCCTGGTGTCAGTGGCATCTGTCCATAGAGGGCATGTGTTTCAGGCATGGTATGTCCTTGGTGGGTCACATTTGATGGCACCACGGGTGTTGCAGCTGTCCAGTGGGGAACACAGGGAAGGTGCACTGTCTGCATGTACATACCTATTGGACTGATGGACAGGGTGCCATGCCCTCTGTAGCCCACTGGAATCAAACCATGGTTACTATCAGTGGGCAATATGTAGGGTATTATCAACATAGCAGTTGTTGCCTAGGCAAGTGTTTGTCGATGAGAGATGGGTTGAGAGTGTTCTCTGGGTAATACAGGGGTTGCTAACGTTGTTCGCCTGGCCTTGATGTCATATGTAGGGGTATGGATTTTCACCCCAGCCTCTCGGCTATTTCACATCTGTTATCCCCTGTACGGTAGACATTGTGACATATATTAGGGCCACCATATAAGAAATTTGCAAATCCCACTCCACAGAGAGTACAGTTGTTACACACTCACAGCCACCTCCACACAGGATATGAATGACAAACACAGACACACACACACACACACACACACACACACACACACACACACACACACACACACACACACACACACACACACACCTGCCATGTCTGGGATTCTACCAAACTACTTTATTACACTACAGCACTACGCAGTTATATGACACGCCATGGAGATTACTGGAGTATTCCTTCCCCAAAGTTGTATTTCACAATGAATGACAGCAGCAGGATTGCCAAAGTAGGGCATTTGAATTGTAGTGAGTGTGACTAGCCTAAAAAGCATTGCTCCCTACACAGACATAGAAACACACACAAAAACATATACAACTGCTATGTGTGGGAATAGAACCTCTACCAGAGTTCTATATCACACTACAGCATTATGCTGTTATAGGACGTGCCACATAAATTACTGGAGTACTCCTTCCCCAAAGATATATTTCACAGTGAATAACATCAGCATGCTTGCCAAAGTAGGACATATGATTTGTAGTGAGAATGAGTAGCCTAAAAAGCATTGCTCTCTACACAGACAGACACACACACACACACACACACACACACACACACACACACACACACACACACACACACACACACACAAAGTTGCCAAGTCTGGGATTAGAACTCCTACCTAACTAGTTTATCACACTACAGTACACAGTTATGGGATGTGCCACAGAGATTACTGGGCTACACCTTTCCCAAAGGTGTATTTGACAGTGAATGACAGCAACCTAGTCAAAATAGGGTATTTGAATTGTAGTGACTGTGACTAGCCTAAAAAGCATTGATCTCTACACACAAACACACACACACACACACACACACACACACACACACACACACACACACACACACACACACACACACACACCCACACACAGTTGCCAAGTCTGGGATTAGAACTCCTACCTAACTAATTTATCACACTACAGTACGCAGTTATGGGATGTGCCACAGAGATTACTGGGCTGCACCTTTCCCAAAGGTGTATTTCACAGTGAATGACATCAGCAGCTTTGTCAAAGTATAGCATTTGAATTTTAGTGAGTGTGACTAGCCTAAAAAGCATTGCTTTCTACACAGACAGGGACACACACACACACACACACACACACACACACACACACACACACACACACACACACACACACACACACACACACACACACACACACACACACAAACACAGTTGCCATGTCTGGGATTAGAAATCCTGCCTAACTAGTTTATCACAGTACAGCAGTACTCAGTTATAGGATGCACCACAGAGATTACTGAGCTACACCTTTCCCAAAGGTTATTTCACAGTGATTGACATCAACAGGCTTGCCAAACTAGGGCATTTGAATTGTATTGAGTGTGACTAGCCTAAAAAGCATTGCTCTCTACACAGACACACACACACACACACACACACACACACACACACACACACACACACACACACACACACACACACACACACACACTTGTCATGTCTGGGATTAGAACTCCTACCTAACTAGTTTATCACACTATAGTAGTACGCAGTTACAGGACATGCCATGGAGATTACTAGGCTACACCTTTCCCAAAGATGTATTTCAAAGTGGATGACCTCAGGAGGCTTATCAAAGTAGGGTTATGGGGAGGGCAGTATGTGTGCATGGGCCATAACCCATTCATATAGAGGTTGTCCCACCACATGCAGGCACATGCAGGGTTATACTCCACAGGTCTGTGTATACAGCTGCTAGAAGACTACTTCTTTGTACAGTCATGTTGCACAGCTAGCACTTGCACCACATAGTCTGTAATGCTGATGGATACTGGTGGCTAATGCCTACAGTGAGTGACATTTACACCTTATGTGGTTGTAGCCATTTGGCTGTGTGCTGGGTGGGACAGGCCTCATAATGGATGGCTCCTTGTCATGGTCACTCTCTTCCACACATTTATGTATTATTATTTTTGGCTTATTATAGTGTGTTGTCCTTGGATATATGTCTGTATTCCTATCCACTGTGTGTACAAATCATGACTGGTACATACTGAGGCGTGTATGCACTAACATCAGCAACTGTCAGATATGTATGTTCCACTGTTGTTTGCAGACATGGGCTTCATTTGTTTAAGTGTGTGAGCATGCCCAGTATGACCTTTCAGTATGCTGTTGTCTGATATTGCCTTCATTTCTCTAAGTGTGCAAGCATGCCCATTATGCCCTTCTGTATTGAATGTGTGGATCAATTCCAGGTAGTTTGTACTCCAGTGCAGACCTTTGTGTTGTACACCTACAGGAAGCAAACTGTTTCTGCAGGGTATCCATCGATCATTTGGCAATATGGGGACAAACTGTGCAGAGGATAGTGTGTACTGTAGGTGATTCTGTCTGTGCTGCTTCAGCTACATGGTACTGCTGTTAGTAGAGATATTCAGACATGTGTACTGTTATACACTATAATGTTTTCTGTCCTCATGTACTGTCAGGTGGACATTCTTGCTCACAGTGATGTCTTGGGGGACAAGGGTGACTGCAGCTGTGTCCGATATTGTGGGCAGATGCCTACATACTCATGGCAAGTTATGCCATTCTGGAGGGGGAGCTGCAGCCACTTACTACTGGGTCTGTGTATCTGGTTCAGCACCTTGGTACAGTGCTGGCAGAGGATCCCATACTTGTACATCCATTGACATGGCAGTATGGCCTTATCTTGCTGTGGCAATACCTCACAGCTATACAAATTCACACAGGTTACCCAGAGGCAGGGGCCATGAATCAGGACATTACCCCTATTGTGGTGCACTGGCGGGTATGTAATCATTATGTGTTTGCAGCCAGGGATAGTGTGTGTACACAGCTTTGTGTCAGACTTTGCACATTCCATGCTGCCCATGCTCCCACCCCCCCTCTGTTATTCTATCCTCTTCCATACATTATGCATACATTCTCTGATACTCTCCCTATAGTTATCACCTCATCACAGCTGTGTGTTGGTGTTGGTCCACAGTTCATTCAGTGGGACATGGTGGACATGTTACTGTGATTTGTCTACGTGGCCTTGCATATGGCTTATGTGGAGTGTGTTATGTTGTTATTTGGGTGTCCATGATAAAACATGCATTGGCAGTATGTGTGAGACACAGGCCATTGGCAGAGGCATGTGGGCCATTAGGTGTTGATGCGGGCCAGATGTGGCAGGCCATTACATTCTGTCAGTCAGTCCTACAGTCTCAGACCACCATACAGTATAGTCCTCTGGGGTGACAGGGTTGATGTGCTAGGTGTTCATGCCAATACATTCTATCAATCTTGATCAGGTGGTTTGGATGCTGGCAAGGTGCTACCTACGGCTAGGGACATACCTGCATGGGACACCTGCACTGCATGCTGCATTCTTTCACTATTGCCATATACAAGTGGGGTCATATTGTACCCATTCCCCACAGCAGGGATACGACCAGAGAGGTACCTGTGGGTGGTATTTGTCTGAGCTGGGTGCATGTGTGCTATAGACACTACTTGCATCTGACACACAGATATGCATGGGGCATTCCAGTTATGCTGGCATGTGCAAGTACATCAGCTGCTTCCCAACACATCAGTCCTACTTCCTTTGTGATCTGCAAGTGTTCAGAAGACAACACCAGTATCCCCTACTACAGGACCAGATAATGTGATGCATACCTGTATGTACAATTCCAAGGGTGACTCCATTTCACAGTGACACAATATATACTGTATGTCTGGGGTACTTTCCCCTGAGTACTGTTTGTATATCTAGCCCAACAGCCATGCCATGTCAGTCTTTCAGATGGTGACACATATTATTACCATCATACATTTACAATGGCTTATTGCCAGCAAGTGTTATACTGGTGAGAATTGTCTTTGGCACTGCAGTTGTGAGGACTTGTCCCTGTCATCAGCAGTAGTGGGCAATGGCCACCAGGTCTTACCTCAACATGCATACATACTGACCACTCTCACGCAATATGAAACACACCAACCTAACACACACATACCTGCATATTGTGCAAATGCTGCAACCTATCCTGCTACCTTGGCCACCTCTGGGCATCTGTGCTCCACTGATATTATACCTACACATACATGTTACTACATTTCTACATTTCTACATAGGGTTGTGGGGGGAACACACCTGACTGTTATGACGTGTGTACATTGGATTGGGGGGGCACACCAGACCGTTACTACATTTTTAAATAGGTTTGGGGGGCACACCTGACTGTTACTACATTTCTAAGTAGGGTTGGGGGGAGCACACCTGACTGTTTTACATTCCTACACAGGATTGGGGGAGGGAGCACACCTGACTGTTACTACATTTCCTCATAGAATTGGGGGAGGGGGCACATCTGTCTGTTTCTACATTTCTACACAGTGGTTGGGAGGGGGCACATCTGACTGTTACTACATTTCTACGCTGGATTGGGGGAAGGGGCACACATGACTGTTTCTACATGTTTACATAGGAGTGGGGGAAGGGAACACCTGACTGTTACTACATTTCTATATAGGCTTGTGAGGGGTACACACCTGACTGTTTCTACATTTCTACACAGGATTGGGGGGCACACCTTACAATTTCTACATTTCTTCACAGGATTGGAGGGGGCACCTGACTGATTCTACATTTCTACACAGGATTGAGGGGGCACGCCTGGACTGTTACTGCATTTCTACACAGGATTGGGGGGGCACACCTGACTGTTTCTACATTTCTACACAGGATTGGGGGGGGCACCTGACTGTTACTACATTTCTATACAGGATTGGGGGGACACACCTGACTATTTTTACATTTCTACACAGGATTGGGGGGGCACACCTGAGCGGTACTACAGTTCTACACAGGATTGGGGGTGACACCTGACTGCTTCTACATTTCTACACAGGATTGGGGGGCACACCTGACTGTTACTACATTTCTCACAGGATTGGGGGGCACACCTGACTGTTTCTACATTTCTACATAGGATGGGGGGCACACCTGACACTTGTACACATTTGCTATGACTGTACTGGTATGTCAGATACTCCATTTCATTCTGTATTTTAGCCTAGCATGCTGACTAGAGGAATATCAGTGTAATACAGGTCTTAGCTTTGATTGACCTACATATTAGTTTCTGACTTCCTACCCTTCAGAACTAACATCCCACTGACTGACCTGCTGTAGTCTGTCTGTGTAGGCCTGGGGTGGTTACCCATAGGCATCATTCAGAAGCCATAGCACAGGCTCTGTTTGTGTTTGTCTACACCTGTCCTGCTGGCTGAGACTGTTGTTGGGTATGTGAACCTCCCTGACTGGCATGTGTGAGTCATATGGACACACATGTGGCCCAGCACATTTTCTGCAGTGGGTTTTGTCACCCTGTGTAGTACTGGCTACAATGGTGGCACCAGTATTTGTTACAGATCTCAAGGTGCCACTATAGGTGTCTACTATTTGCTGGCATACCATTCAGCCACCTGATTCCCTTGCATGCTCACATCCATACCATAGATACAGGTAACGACACACTCTACTCCATTCAGTGATTGGTAGGTTGATTGACTTACCTTGTGGGTGTGCCAGTACTGAGGATGGTGCTGAAGGGCTGCCTAAGTTGGATACACATAGTACACTCCCTATACATGGTTGAGCACAGGTAGTGTCATATTTGGCATCACTTTTACTGTATGTGCGAGTCAGAGAGAGGTGTCATTCCCTTGGTCCCTACTGTGTCAGTGTATATGCTATGTGTTGCCTCTTTGCCAAGCCCAGGGTATACTGGGCATGCCTTCATCTGCCTACTGGGCAGGCTCAGGTTGTTCCTCCTCTGAGTCACTCTGTGCCTGTGCAGGCCTTGGCATTGGTGGGGGGCTGTGTGGCCCTGCCCCGTGCTGTTCCTGCTGCAGCTGTTTCCACAGAATCATATTGTGTAGCATGGCACATACGATGACAATGTGAGTACATGTAGCTGGTGAGTACTGCAAGGATCCACCAGATTTGTCCATGCGCCAGAATTGTGACTTGTGCATCCCAAGCACACTTTCTATTATAAGTCTGGTCTGTGCGTGTGCCTCATTATGGCACTCTTGTTCGGGTGTGTGTGCATTTCTGATGGGCATCATCACCCATGGCTCCAGTGCGTAACCAACACCCCTCACTAGGTGACCGTAAGGGATGTCCCCATTGGCAAATCTCTGGTACAGCTGCGTCAGATGCCAGATGTGGGAATCGTGATAGCTTCCAGGGCAGACAGCACATACATTCATTATAATGCCCTGGGCATTGCACATAACCTGGCAGTTGATGGAGGGGAAGCCCTTGCAGTTGATGTAGACCCTACCCCGATCACAGGGAGGTGCTTTGATGTGTATGTGCATGCAGTCTACAGCACCCATTACCTCAGGGTATTCTACTATTTGGTGGAAGAGACACATATTGCTGGCCAACACCTCATGGGTGTTGAGGAAATATATGTGCTCACCGGCATGTGCTGACATGGCATCCAGGAACTGGTGGAATACTCTGGATGCTGATGCCTGTGAGATCCCCATGATATCCCCAGTTGGGCTTTGGGAGGTACCTGTGGCTAGTATTCCTAGGCCTACACATACCTTGGTATCCACTCGGATGAGTTCCCCTCTGTTAGTTCGGTGTGTCAGGCATGGCCGGCACAGCTCAACAATTTGTTGTAGGAGGTCCCTGCCCACTCTATAGTGCTCCACGATCTCCAGCTCATGTAGCCCCTGGTAGGTTACCCTAGGTCTGTACACTCTTCTCCATCTCCTCACTGTGGGTTGGTCAACAGCATTCCCATCCTACCACCCTCAGCCTCTTCCACATATTGTTGTATGATAGCTGCTGCAGCCCCTATCGTTTTGTTTTGTTTGTTAAATGTTCCCCGCTTGTATACACCAGTGGTGTAGAGTATGGGAAAAACCAGAGGGAAAGGTGTTTGCATAGTTTATAGTAGTGTTCTGGGCTGGGTTGGGCTGGTCTGCTGCCTGTGTAATTGGCTGATTCTGATACATTTCACCTGCCAGCTATGCTAGTTCTTCCTACTGCTGTTTTCCCTTCCCATTGCCTTCCTGTTTAAGCCCGGGGCTGCACCGTGCAAACACAGTGCTCAAATGTGCACAGAGCTGCTATTTCCTGGTATACTTTTTTTTCCGCTTAGGCAATGTAAAGAGTGCTAGGCAGCCTCAGACACACCCCCTTGCTTAGCTGTGCTATGCTAGGAGCAAACCCGAGTCACAGGTCTCCAATCCGCTTACAGTATGTCTGACACCCCCCCCTATGATGTCAGCTGACTCCTAGGCTTGCACCAAGCTATTCCTGCTCTTACTCTGTTGGTAGCTGCCTGGTATGCAGGGGATATCTGGGATTCACTATCATTCCCTTTCATTTGCATAGGATTGCCTGCTAATGCATAGTTACACGTCCCACACTGAGCCTCCCCCCATAGCAACCACTATTCACTGGCCATGTTGTCTTCTGCCTGCCATCGAGTACAATGGCAGAATAATGATTTTGGTTAGAATGCTTATTTTAGGTTTTTTTCTTATTTTCTCCCTGATCCCGTTTGTGTGCTGCTGCCCTATGCTTAAACAGCCAAGATTGACTAAAAAAAAAATAAAAGTTGATTTTTTTTTTGTAAGTGTTTTCCATACCAATGGCCTTATAGTTGGCCATTGGCATGCTTTATACATGATATCCATCCTTTATTTGGAGCTGTCATGGCTCCGTTTTATAATTTGCAGAAATGTACTTCGTTACTGGCAGAGTACATTTCTGCAGATTACACTAGTCCTGCACGGCTGATTTCCAGCTTCCTGGATCGCAAATTCACCTCATTTGCTTGGATTTCTCCTGCAAATGGGGCAATTTGCATACAGGGGCTGAGGCTGTGCAGGACTAGTGCAGGAGCACTCGTGCACACCCCCTACAGGTTATTCCTGGATCGCACGGCAGACATATTGCCTGCTGGAGCTCCTGCACTAGTCCTGTACTCCGTGCAGAGCTTGCAGAATCCGGGGGGGATGTTTCCTAAATCAGTTATTTCCACAAACTACCCTGCAGTTCATTTAGTTGAACTAAAGATCATTTCACAAAATGAATTGCAACTATATATATATAAATATATATATATATATATATATATATATATATATGTGTGTGTGTGTGTGTGTGTGTATGGTGTATATCTATCTATCTATTTATACATACATTCACACACAGATACACTGACACACAGACACACACACACACACACACACACACACACACACACACACACACATGGACACACACACATACATGGACACACACACACACACACACACACACACATATATATATATATATATAGAGAGAGAGAGAGAGAGAGGCTACACAATTTGAATACATTCCCAGGGTGCTTATTCTGAATATGTGGAATGCTTCTAGTGCCAGCCAGTAGGTACAAGTTGTATATTTACTTTATGTGTTATTTAGTGTTTATATTCCGATTGGAAGTAAGCTAAATATTTGCAGTATGAGACTGGGAAATGACCATTGATAAGATTAATGTTTTAAAAGGAGTTTTCATGAAAAGTAGTCTTTTTGAGACCACAACAAAACAGAATTATTTTTCAACAATATTCAATGGTGCTAGAGTTTGTTATTAAAGTTTAGGTGGTGTACAGACAAACACCCCCCTTAGGGTATTTAAAGTGTATAGCTTCCATGCAGTCAATGATGTCAGAAAGTGATTAACCATATAGTGTCCATTAAAGTAATGGTGTTTTATGAAATCAGTCTTGATACATCACAATATAAAACATCCTACACATACATTTTGTCTGCAGTGTCTAGGTTAAAATGTATGCTGAGAGCATAAGTAACCTGTAGTCTGATATGTGCATGTATCACATGTAACAAGTATATGTAGAAATTGTAATCTGTAGTTATATATGCAACCAGGTGACTAAATGTGTACATGTTGCATGCTTTAGTCATTTGCATCTGCATACATTATTTGCGCTAGTATGCATGGAACCTGCATGGTTTAGGCATGTACACAAAATGAAAGCATGCTATGAGTATTTGAATACATGGCATGTTCTAAACATGCTGTTTGGTCTTCGTGACTGAATATGTGGCATGTTCTAAGCATGTGTGTGGACTGCATGGTCTATGCTCTGAGTATTTGAATATGTGGCTGTAAGTATGCATGTGCACTGCATGCTCCATGCTCTTACTGTTTGAATACGTGGCATGCCTCTAAGTATGTTGGCAGACTGCATGCTATAAGTATGTGTACAAGCTACACCCATAAGCCACATGTTTGTAAACAGAAAACCCCAGGAAGGTGCACATGTTGCATTTTCTGAGTGTCTACATGCATTATTCACGTGCACAGACGATGAGTTCAGTTTATGCATGCGGCCAATGTGTTGTGAAGATATGCAACCAATGCATCCTTTGCATAAATATATATGCTAAATAACAAGCCTTGTTCAGTTAAAGAAGTTTTATTTCTGTGGTCTGCAGTTAACATGAAGCCTGGAACCTACTGTACAGTGTGCCAGTGAATGAAATTCAATGCAGAAGGTTATGCAGCACTCAGGAATTCTGAATACTTCATCACCAGGCCCCAGACATCTGTTCCTAACTACTTCATGGTCTGATGTTTTGAGTTGTTCCATAGCACAACCAAGCAACCACATCCATGGACCATATGCCTGCTGCCAATATCAGACAGAATAGGTTTTCCATATTCTACCTCCCGCACTGGGACTTCAAGCCTGCATTTATAACGTTTTTAGAGTTTCAAATTCTATAAACTGTGCAAGTGCAACATGGCCTGATGACTGACGTAGGGGAGTGAATTCAAAGCTTATTACTTTTTTCGTTATACAATTGCTGTCAGACTTCCAGTGTAATTTTATAGCATGAAAGGAAAGGGTCACACAAGAGCCTAAGTGGTCTAGAATGCATAGATGCTGCCAATAAACCATGAAGAGCTGTTCTGTATGGTAGTATTACATCCATTCCCACTGTTTTTGATATGCAGGCCCAGCACATCTACAAACACGCGGACTTGGTTTAGAGTGAAATACATGGCCATATCAGTTATTTTGGTTTGGACTGAAAAAGTGTATAATCAGTAACAGTTGACCACAAAAGGAAGTTCAAAGAAATTTCTACTCTGAGCTGACCAAGCAATTTAGCATTGTTTATACACATAAGTATCTGAAGAAATAGCAAAGTGCATGACTTATTAGTGTTGTGTCCTTTTTGTGTCCTGTTTTATCTAACTCATTTTTTTTTTAGTTTTCTTTGTATTATATGACCAAGTTCTGCTGAATTACCAGCTTTTATATTGCAGTCACAATGGCATAATTCAGGAAATGTAGACAAACCCAGATAGGCAGATACATTATCAGAGTCCCAGTTACTATAGTATTAACAACAATTAAGATTAAATTATAAACAGTGCTGACTAGCTTTCATAAAAGGAAACAAAATCAAATGTTATGATCTTCTTCTTCTTTGGCAGTTACTTACATTTAACAAATTATTAAGACTTATGTACCAGAAATTATCATGGTTTTCCTGAAATTTGTTTCTAAACAAAAATGTTTCAGCCATGGTGTTCTAAGAACCAGTTTCTGTAAACAACAATGGTTTTATTGTACAGTGTAGGTGCATTTCAGTACATCATGAAGTTACATGTTAACTAATCATCAGTTTTACTTTTGTATTTTCTCTCTCTCTATCTCTCTCTCTCTCTTTCTCTCCATAATTTGTGTATTCCAGGAGTAAATATGTAACTATAATTTAAACGTTCCAATATTATCTGGGAAGTTTTTATATGCTATACCACTGGGGTTGTGCAGTATGATTACAACCTCTACATTTCTTGCAGTTACTGAAGTACGTCCATCTACCCATTACATCCAGAGGTAAGCTGGAACCTCTGAAAAGTGTATATGTTTTTAAAGCTATATCTGACTTTTCTTCCTTCAGGTTCATAGTTTCTTAGGTTCCAGTTCAGTCTAGCACTTTTTCTAGTTACAGATCTGGAACTTTATTTCTTCCTAGTACACTATGCTGTGTATTTTAATATTTATTTTCCTCAAAACATGATAATTACATTTCCATGTAAATAACAAAGAAAGCAATTGACAGAGGGATGGGAGAAATATGGTTGTGTTGTCAGGGATGTATTAGAATTTTACAATTAACAACACTAACAATTGTTATCAAGTTAAGCTGAAACTGATGATCCCTGTGAAATATGTTTTTTGTGCACTGCAGATTTCCTTGCCCATAATAAAAGTATAAACTAATACATATTGTGTCTGGTTTTAATTAAATCCTCTGGAAACATTCTCTGTGTAGACTTATCTGTACAGTCAGTAATTCCAAACTTTTATAAATTTATAATATGTATATATTTTGATAAGTACAAATTAGTGACCGTTTCCTGACAGACTCACATCTGTAGCCCAACTAACAGACTATAGCAAACTGAAAAGTCCAACACTTGAACTCAGACAAGAAATGCTACATAATTTCAAACAAATACAAACCGTGCATGATATAGCTTTTTGAATTGTTTTGTCAGCATTAGACAGACATTGTTTAATCACATGTATTTGTAGATGACAGAGTTCAAAATCTGTATACTTGTATATTCTGATGGTGTAAGGATACAAAACATACTACCATTTATCATATCTGGAGAGGTATGTCAAGCCTGACCATAAAATGGACTTTACAGTAATCAGATGTTGTCACATTTACCTGAAAGGACTTTCATTAACATTGCCTGTGACAATAACAGACTCCATCTTGACTCTAAAATAAATCAGTGTCATTGGACTAGTTACAGCTTGCCTTACTTCCAGCAGGGAAAAAATCAGTTCATTTATCCCATGTTTTAAAAATATATGAGTGTATAAGCTGGCGTGTTTTCATTTCCAATTCATTTTTCACACAGTGCAGTAAACAGAGTAAGATGTAATTACCAGATCACCTATCCTGGGGTGAGGAGAGGTGTCTTAAGCAAAGGATGATAGCTCCAGTGGTGATACCAGGGATATTACAGACTACATTTACAAATACTGGGGTACCCACTGACACAAGTTTCCCACATAACAGTTTTATGTCAATTTATGGTAGGAGTGAGGGTGTGAGGGCAAGGAATGGATAGTCATGAAACAAAACATTCTGTATGTATGAAGTTAA